>NC_056728.1:1747739069-1747889069 GCF_019279795.1 Protopterus annectens | reverse complement strand
TAAGTATTGCTCTTATTAATGTAGAAAGTTGCTAGAGTAACAGGGTTTGTTTTAGTAGACAGACATCTTCTGACATATATGTCATCTAACACTGTAATGTATTGTGTCATTACTTACTGACAGACATCCTCAGATCATCACAATGATTTACCTGGGATATACAAGATGTATGATGTACAGACCAAAATAGTAAGCCAAACTAAGGACATTCCTGCCCAATCCGGTCAGTTGAGAGGTGTGGCTACAGCCGATTTGCTGATGAAGCTGTGTAAACAGTCCAGCACCTCAGTGATATACTGGCTGCAGATGCCCTGCTTGTGTGGTATTATTCTTACCTGAAAAGCCATATCCTGGTGTGGGTACAGAGTGTATTCTGCTGAGCAGAGATGTCCATTATTTATATGATATATTTCGCACAGCACTGTGATTTCCAGCTATGTCAGTGGCAGAGCAGTACAGAGTAATGTGGTGAACCACCGACAGACATTTGTTTATAGGTTGATAGGTTGATATGAGGTTACTAGGCTTTTGGGCCTGAAGCCCTTATAGCCCTCCCAGATAAGAGTGTAGTCCATGTTAAGACATGTCAGCACCCAGAGCCCCTGTCCAACAGGGGCACAGGTGGAATCACAGGACTGTATTTTCTGTTTCCCATGCACTTATACAGGGAGCACTTCACAAGGGGTATTGCGGCACTTGGCTTGATGTAGACAGGGAGTGTAGTCCACAGATGGGTGAGTCTGTGGGACATGTATCTGTAATACCAACAGGCCCTATTGATGTCACACACCAGGTTGATGGTGCGCCTACAGGTTATTCGAGTGGGCCTTGCCTTCCAAATGTGTAACAGTCCCATCATGACATGGTCTGGATTGCTTTGTATGCCAGACAGAGTTCACCTCTGAGGATTCTGTATGGAACTGAGTAGAGGGACAGTGCTGTTAGCCTATCTGTGTAGGGTAGTTGTCTGGGGTCCTGGAATCTCCCGGTGAGGAATCTCTGTGGTTGCTCCAGCTGCTGCATGTGCCAAAGGGGGAATTGTAAAAAATAATTGGCCTTATAAGCTTAAAATACATGGATCTTATGACCGCTTTGTCCCTGGATGAGATACCCTTACTTTTGAGATGGCCCATCTATAAAGCTTTCTGTACAACAGAAGTAACATGGTGCACAGACTTCAGGTTGCTATCAACCTGGGTGGCCAAATGCCTCAGTACTGATTGTGTATGTAGGACATTGTTGTTAATGTGATAATATGTGAGGATGTCAGTCTCGCTAATGGGGATGATGATGCATCTGCAGGCATTCAGCTTGAGGCCATGTTTCTGGCAGCAGTCATTTGTTTTGGTGAGACCCTGTTGTAGGATGTCTACATCACTTTGGGTATTGATGACTGTTCCTAGTGTTTTGGCCTGCACCTCAGGGAAGTATATCCCATATACCAGAGCCCCCCAGACCAATCCCTGTGGTATGCCACTCATTACGGGTATACTGCTTGGGTTGGTAACCCCTATTATGATCATATGGGTTCTATCAATAAACCAGTTTGCTACCCATCTGGTAACATATGGATTGCTGCCTAGTTGACAGAGTTCATGTACTATGGCCAAGTGGGGAATAGTGTGTAAGGTTTTGTCCAAGTCAAGGCAGCTGGAGTGCACCATCTTTCACTCATCCACGCCTTTGTTGGCTGTCTCAGGGAAGTCATCCAGAGTTCACTGACATACTTTCCCTTGAGAAAGGCAGACTGTGTGGGGTCAAGTATTTGAAGTTTGCCAATGTCCCTGTTAATGAGGTCCATGATGATCCATTGCATGGCCTTGCAGATCAGGCTAGTTAAGCTGATGGCTGTTTAATTTCCCAGATCGGTGAACAATCCACCTTGGTGTACAGGGATGACAGTGGCTGTCTGCCACTCGGCTGTGACAAAGGCGGTACTCAGGTTTTGGTTGTGTATAGAGTACATAGTGATGCTGCCAGTTCATGCCTGGGTTCATGTAGGTTGCAGGCTAGGATGTATTCAGGTCACATGGAGGCTGTCTTCTTAGCTTTGAAGGGGCAGTGATTCCCTGTTCCCTAGTGATAAGGGTTGGGTGGTCAGGTACTGGGGATGTCCTGCTTTCCTGATGGGGGGCAGAGGGGAGACATTTCTGCTGAATCTGTCAGCCAGTAGATTGGCTATATCTACATCATTTGTGTATGTGGTGTCCTTGACCACCAGTTCTGCACAGATCTGGGAGTTTACTTTGGGAATGCAGGCAAATGTGAGGAAGTCCTTATGATTGTCTGTCTTAGATATGGGCAATTTGGACTTGGAGATGACTTTAGAGGATTTCAGTGGTGTTCTTATTTGTTTGTGCAGGCTAGGGGTGATTACTTCCAATTGTGCACCTGCTCCTTCTTGTCCTGGACAGAAATGCCATCCTTTTGTTACATAGTTCCTTTATTTCAGACGTTTGTAGACTGGTTTACTCTCCCTTGTGGACGATGATGCTGTCCTGTCAGTTCCATGCATCTGTATATATATATATATATATATATATATATATATATATATATATATATATATATATATATATACTGGTATAGTACTTTTGTGTACATGTGTACATTTGGACATTGGTGCCTGTTCCTGCAGTGGGGTAGGGGGCTGTTCAGCTGTTTATACCATCCCTCTGGCAGTTGTGCTCAGCTTGGGAAACATTTTCATTTTACCATGGCTAGAGGTGGGTCAGGAGAGATGGTGATATTGAATGTGACCACTTTATTGTCAGATCTTGCCAGGGAGGATGATACCGTAGAGCTGCTGCAGTGATTAATCATGTTGGTTACTGCCAACTCTAACATATGTATCACATCCTGTAGGGGTATCAAGTAGCTGTCCTAAAGATTTAGCATTGATAAGATGGGGGTATCTCTGTGCATTTCTGTTCTGGCACAGTTGGTTTTCCAATCAGTGGTTGGGTAATATAAGTCAGCCAGGATCAGGGTAACACGTTGAATCTTGATAGATTTGAAGAGGGCCAAATATGTGGGGTGTGTATCCTGAGTCAGATATGTTTGCCTGTAGCTACCTATATTTGCATGGGAATCTTGTCATCGGTTGACTGCACTTGAGTGTCTTGTTTGTGTCAGACTGTTTGACCAGCATGGAGGTGTGTGTCTGCCTAATATATCTTTATACTCCACCTCCTTTGGCTTTGCTGCCCACATTTTGGGGTCTGGCTGTGTGATAGGATGAGTGATCAGTTAAGGATGGGTTGCTCCCCGCAGCTGTGGCCCAGGTTTCTGTGAGTGCACAAATGTCACCATCTGCCAGGGTTACAAATGCTTGCAATGAGTACATTTTCCTGTTTAGACTCCTAGCATTTAACAGCATGACTCTTACTTTGCATTTTGTTGAGTGTTATATGTTGGTAGTATTGACCCCATGACTTTCCCTAAAAAGGCACTATGGGGGAGTCAAGGGCATTTGCCAGAGGCCTGAAGGCCAAGTGAGACAGATGCAGGCCTTCTCTAGCAAAGCAGTGTGGTCTGTCAGTCATATGTTCCTAGGCTGATAGGCAGTGGATCCCCATGGGATGACACCAGTAAGTAAGCCAATTGTTACTGACAATCATTTTCTGTTTGTATTGATCCATCATTCTAAGTGACGTTTGAATGCTGCTTAAGGCTAGGGACATACCTGCATGGGATACATATTCAGCAAGCTGAATCCTGTCTGTCTTCCTATAGTCCATGGAGGTACATCTGACATCATTCACACTGCCATGGACTAGGCCAGAGTGATAACAGTACCTGTTGTGGAGTGACATGAGTGCATGTGTGATATGGTGGATTCTGACACCTGACAGACAAGTAAGAATGACTTTCTATTTATGCAGCCTGGTGAGAGGCACATCTGTGTCTCATGATGGAGTCTCCTATGAGTAATATGTTGGGTTTATGGTAAGGCCTTAGTGGTTGCAAGACACTGGTGTGTGGACTATGCATGTTCTGTGGTGTGTAGGTTTCTAGAGTTCCCATGTGTTTTTGCCTCTGAAGTGTCCTTTGTTTGCGTTTTTGTTTTGTTTATGACCTCCACTTATGTGGGTGTGTGCTGTGTAGTTGTGGGTGATGTTTACTGACTCCATACCCTGCAGGGTACCCATGCTACTGCACAATTTGTTCTGGTGTGCACATTTTCCATTTGTCTGGCCAGTGGTTCCCTTTCCCCTTATGTGTGTATCTTTGTCCTTCTGTAGTCCAGTCACAGGCTTTGGCCACAGTGGCTGCTGTTATGTATTTGTATTTCTGGTGTGAGCGGGGTAGATGCCGTAACATCACACACAGGGTTAAGGGCTTCACACCTCTGAGTGTACCTATTTAGCAGGTTGTCCATCATTGCCCCACTACATCTGCTGTGGTCCTTAGACGGTTTGTGTTTCTATGTTATTATGAGGTTACATTTTGGCCCTAGCTGTCAACCTGTCACAGACTGACATCTGGACAGGCCCATATATGACAGTCAGACACAGGCCCACACATGGGGACAGGGTGTTAATAATGCTTTGGAAAACATAGACAGTTGGGAGATTGTTTTGGTATTTGCTTGCTTTTTCTTATGGGTATGATGTCTGCTTCTCCACTGTCTGTCATTGATGTTTTGACATGAACCTTTCTTGTTTTGCAAATAGTTTCGCAGGCAAATGCAATACTAGGACAGGCATAACAGATATACATGGCATACCTGTGGTCCTTCTGTGACAGCCTGTCATTCCTGGGGTATGGATGGTGGCCAGTGACTTGTCAGTGGTGACACAGTAAAGTGGCAGCCATTTATAACCTGGCAGTACAGTAACTTTCAGGTAACTGCTATCCTACTAGGCACCATACCTCTCAACCTCTTAGAGCCAGAAATCTGGAGAAAGCCAGAAATAATTAGGTGACAAAGGCCCAAAAATAGGGAAAGGTGTTACATTTTGCCCTTACAACTGTAGATAGCTACTACAATAACAGGTTTGCATTAGCATGTATTTTTCTAAAGGGTATAAAGTCTGAAACCTAAAATCTGTTCATTATTTTCTGACTTTAGTCTTTTATGATTTGTAAATGATTTGCCAGAAAATGGGTCTATATTACAAGATCGAAGCTTTAGGTAATCGAATAAATAAAGCTCGATCTTGTAATATCTAAACCTTAAAATGTCAAATGGCCGATTCAATCCAGCAAAGTGCTTCCGCTGGGTGTTTTGTGGATTATTCCCTTTTCTCCAATTTGGAGCGATATCAGAATTGGTATATTTAGTTAGGTGGGTGTGTGATTTCGGGTCTAAAGTTTTTTTTTTTTTTTGAAGCGGCCAAGGGAATAGTTTCCCTGGGTTGAAATGGCTGTTTGACATTTTCCGGTTTCGATATTATAAGATCGAGCTTTAGTTATTCGATTAACTAAAGCTTCGATGTTGTAATATAGATGCCCAGAAAACCACAATTTCATGACAAACAGCAAACTTATGATGCAAAACTCTGGACATTCTGCAAAAATCTGTACAATTGAAAGGTATGCTAGGCACTGTGTAGGTTACTCTGAACTGTGTACTGTCCATATGAGTGGCTCCCTGTCCCTGACTTGTCCATCTTTCCTGTAGTAATGAATATTGACTTCTGGACAGTGTGTACAGGTCCTACTGTAGGTGTAGCTGACATGCAAAATAGTTGGCACAAAAAGTCTTGGAACATGGACCCTGTTAACCACAGTACTGTACCTAGGCCACTAAGCAACTACAGCCAAGTGTAAGTGCTGCCCACTTCCTGACAGCATTAACCATGCATATACATAGCTTATCGACCCCTGCATATTGTGGATGTGCAACAAGTTATTAAGTTGACTGGGACAGCCCTGGGAATGTGTGCTCTGCTGCTATTACCCTAGAAACATACATGTTACTGCATTTTTATGGGGACACAGGTGTATTGTGGGGGGGGGCATACTTGTCAGCTGTACACATTTGCACAAACTGTGCAGATGTTGGCTTTACTTTTTGACTCCATTTAGCATAGTGTTGTACCTGTCTTGGAGAATATTGGCATATCACTAAAGAACGAAGGTTAGGATATAATGGCAGACATTTGGGTTTCAAACTTCCTACCCTTTAGAGACTTCATGCAACTGCAAGACCTGCTGTGATATCACTGTGTAAGTCTGTAAGAGGACTATTTCATCATTGCCCCTATTTATAGGCCTCTGCTAGACATTTCTTAATGTATTTTTTGCCAGACATTTCTTAATGTATTTCTACAGCTGACTTGCTGGGAGAGGCTGAGTGGTGAGTATGGGACCCCAACATTGACATCCATGCATGTGACCTATGACCCCCCCCCCCCAGTTTATTTGTCTCCCACATACACTGCAGTGAGTTTTGTCAGCTAGGGGACTACTGCATTCTCTGCAGAAGCCAGTATTAGGCAGACATTTCCTGTTGTCCCACATAGCTGTCAGTTGTCTGCTGCTATCCCGGTAGGCCACCCCATTCCCTCGCATACATGTAGCAATACCTGAGATATGCTACCAAAACGTACTACTACATTCATCTGTTGCTAAGAAGAGTGACTTACCTTGTGTCTGCTGCAGTTGTGAGGACAGTGCTTGAGGGCTGACTCTGTCAGATGCATGCAGTACATGACCTATATATGGTAAGGTACAGGTAGCGTGATGTGTGTGGCATCCATTTTACTGTGTGTGCGAGTTGGAGAGAGGTGTCAATCCCTGGGTTTCTAGGGTGTCAGTGTATGTGTTATGCATTGCCTGTTTGCCAAGGCCAGGGCAGACTAGGCATGCCTATCTCTGCCTACAGGGGCAGGCTCAGGGGGTTCCACCTCTGAGTCACCCTGTGTCTGTAGAGGCCTTGGCAATGGTGGGGGGCTGTGTGCCCCTTCCCTGTGATGTTCCTGCCAAAGCTTTCTGCAGGATCATATTGTGTAGCATGGCACATACTAAGAACTTGTGCGCACATTTGGCTGGAGAGTACTGCAAGGCACCACCAGATATGTCAAGACAGCTGAACCATGACTTGAACATTCCAAACACATGCTCTATAATGTTCTTAGTTTGTGTGTACACCTCATTATGGCATTCTTCATTGGGTGTGTGTGCATTTCTGATGGGTGTCATCATCCATGGTTCCAGTGCATAGCCAGCATCCCCCATAAGATGGCCATATGAGATGTCCCCCCTGGCAAATGCCTGATACAGCTGTGAGGCATGCCTGATAATGGCCTAGGCATTGCACATGCCTGGCAGTTGATGGAGTGATAGCCCTTTGGTTGAGATACATGCTACCATCTTCACCGGGTGGCGCTTTGATGTGGACGTGAGTGCAGTCTACGGCACCCAGTACTTCTGGGTAGTCTGCTACATGGTGGAAGAGATGCATATTGCTTGTCCTCTCCTCACAGGTGCTGGGGAAATAAATGTGCTCACTGCCATGTGGTCATATGGCATCCAGCAACTGGTGGAGTACCCTGGATGCAGATGCCTGTTAGACCCCCCGGGGATGTCCCCAGTGGGTCTATGGAAATTACCTGTGGCTAGTATTCTTAAGACTACACATACCTTGGTTTCAACTGGGATGGGTTCCCCTCTGCTGGCTCTGGGACTGAGGTGAGGCTGGCAGAGCTCGGTGAGTTGCTGAAGTATGTCCCTGTCCACCCTGTAGCGCTCTAGTATCTCCAGATCATGTAGCTCCTGGAATGTTATCCTGGATCTGAACACTCTTCTCCTCCTCGGTCTGGGCCAGTTATCAGTATTATCCTCATCACCACCCTCAGCCTGTAGTACATACAGATGTAGCAAAGTAGCAGCAGCTGCTATCATTTTGTCAGTTAAAATTCCCAAGTGTATACACCAGTGGTGCAGAGTTTGTGGGAAAAAACAGACTGAAAGGTGTTTGCATATTTTATACTGATGTGCTGCAGATGGTGCCTGTGTGATTGACTGACTATGATACATTCCATCTGCCAGCTATGTTACTGAGGGGGTTGAATGGGCCACTGTGAGTGGCAAAGTCTGTATTAGTGATTTGTAGTTCATTTCCTTTATTCTGCTGTTTCCTTTTTTTTCTCTATTTCCACTGTGTTTAAGGCCCGCAGTGTGCCACACAAACCCATGGAGCTAGTGTAAACATTGCTGAGCAGAAAAGGCCCTCCCCTGGACATGAACATGCTGATCATTTCTTGAACCAGCTAAGCAGCCTTAGACACACCACCTTTCTTAGCTGTGCTTAGCTGAGTGCAAATAGGAGCTGTGGAGCTCCAATATGCTTGCATCAAGCATGACACACCCCCTTTTCATGTCATCTGCTTCTTCTGCTTACACCACCATGTTATAGCTCCAATACGTTTAGGTACCTACAGACAGAGTCTCCCATTTTGCTATTCAGTAAATTTAGCTAATTTACATAACACTACTGGCTTATACCCTAGTTATACCACTACACCGAAGCCTATGTCCTTAGCAACCACTGTTACCTGTTATTGTTATGAGTCTGCATGCTGCTCCTTATAAAGGCAAAATTCATGTTTCACATTTTCTTGACTTTTTACAGTTTTTCTTTTATATTCTGCACAATTGCATTTGCACGCCGCTGTGCTCTGCTTAAATGGCCGAAATTGGCTCCCGCAAAAAATTAGATTTTTGCAATTTTAAAACACTTTTGCATGCCAATGGCCATAGTCTTGGACATAGGCATGCCTAATAAACATAATACATGCTTTACTTTGAGCTGTCATGCCCCCATTTTCATTTTTGCAGAAATGTACAAGGTTAGTAACTGAATACATTTCTGCTGCAGACTCAGCTCTAACACGGGTGCCTGTCTGATTGCTGGATCGCTAATCCACCTCATTTGCATGATTTTTGCTAGCAAATGAGGTGATTTGCATTATTCCATTCTGTCCATGTCGGAATAGTGCTGGGAGGGTCATGCACATCTTCAGCCTTGTTTACTGGATCGCACAGGCTCCAAACTCTGTGTTCAAGCCGTGCCACTATGCTTACATGGAGTTTAGCTCCATGTAAGCTTTATTGAATCCTGCCCAATGTTTTTTTCCCTAAAAAATAAAAATGTTGCCCCTGAGTGTACTGTGGAGCTGTGCCATCATATCCCCTAACTTATGTTACCAAACTCCAAGTTGAACAAATTCAGGGAACAGGGCAAAATACCACTGATTGTGAAGCATCACTTCACTAATTATCAGCTGTGATAACCTCAAACTTGATAATTCATTGTAGTTTGTGTATGCAGTTCCTAAATGTTTGTGTATCTTTTTATGTTAGCGTGCTAATTCCTGTATGCTGAATATGCAGGATATATTAGGAAGCTGTTAAACATTTTAGGTGCTTATATCAGAGTGACATGTTCTCTTGTGAATGTAGTGAGATAAACTGTTATTGTTAATAAAGTAAAATATATGAAAGGATGATGCTGCACTTTTTGAAGTGTGTTTTAACACAACTTATAAAAACTAAGCAGAAGAGAGTTCTTTGTTTACTAATGTAATTAATCAGAAAATAAATAAATAAATAATTTAAAATACATGTTAAATGCACTAAAATATAATCTTGTGAGCTAGCCCTTTAGCAGTGTCAAGGAGTTTGTCTTTGCAGCTGATATTGAGAGTTTATGAGTAAGCTCAGGTCTCCAATAGGACCAGTAGGGAGAGACAGGATGAGGCTTAAAGTAGCCTGGTTTCCTATCCTGGAAAACAGTGAGGGGACTTAACAGAATTAATGTGATTCCTACTGGAATCCAGTAGTGTAAAACAGCAGTGTGCATTGTGCTGCTATGGTTGCGGGAGATGTGCATTATGCAAAGAAAGGCACTCAATAGCAATTTATCATACTGCATATCACATCACGTGTTGGGACGTCTGACATACCACATACAAGGGTGACAATATGTAACTCTGGCTTTGATCCTTCCCACCCAGGAACCTCATTTCCCAGCTTCCAAACATATTGGCCACAAAGTCCTGCTTCATTAGAGAAAAAGTTACAAGACTGACTGGCTATGGACATTGGGCAATGTAGCCTGCCTGGCTTATAGTTTAGTTAACAAGATGGACTGTAGAATCACAATGTTCAGTGAGGATCTGGCATGAGAGGTTAAGGAAAGCATGAAAAAGATAAAACCAAATTAAAATGTGTATTATTTAAATGAGTGTATATTTGTTTGTTGCAGATGTTGTTACTTGCAAATTAATTGAAGATGGCTCACTAATTTATTGTAATATACTCTACTAGCACCAAATTCTGTGATTTCCAAAATGTTTTTATTGATGTAATATTTCAGTCCTTGATTAAGAAGATTTTTTTCTGTATATCTTTATTTTGTAGAAAGTAATACCATTATATTGTATTAAAGATTGTGTGCAAACAAGTCTTACCTGAGCAAAAGTGTTGATTCAGTGCTACCCTGGTTGTATTGTTGATCACAGGTGGACCTGTGAAAAGCCACCAAAAATTGTGCAGGAGATTTGAAATTTGAAATTATTTACTGTGGTAAATTCCCTTATTTTCCTCCAATGCTCACATGCCCGCTTTGACCTACATCATCTCACATAGAATTGTGATGAAGCAATATTGAGGGGGGTACATGTGATTTCATCTGTGGCAGTTCTATTTATTGAGATGTCATAAGAAACATTCACAACATAAAAACACAAACTCAAAGACTGAACACCTATATGCAAGGGAGCCCGCAGGATTTTTTGCAGGGGGGTGCAAACCCAGAGCCCCACCCACATAGCTCACCCCGCCCCCTGCCAACACAGCCCTGCCCAAGTCCACCCACCCCAAGCCCCGCCCACACAGCCATTCCAGTGTCCCATTACTTGGCTATTTCTCCCCATTTACTGTAGACACTGTTCAAATCTGTGTGCATACTGTTTTATGCTTTAGTTCTACAATGATTACAGGCAGTTGGATTTAATTTACAACTTTTATTTCAAACATTATAGCCCAAACACTGAGACATTTACTAAACCTAAACAAAGCAATAGTCTTACAATGAAAACAGACTTGGCATTAAAGCTTCTCTACTTTTGAAACTCACATTCAATGAAACAGCATTGAAACCCACATTCAAAGAAAATGCATCTGGCCAGTGGCAGGTTATTTACCTTTGAACTGTTTTCAAGCAATAGGCTCCTTGCACACAGTTAGGGCCATGCAAAAGTTATTAGATTTACCTGATTGAATTATATCCCTTGTATTATACAGCAGCACTTGTTTGAGTGACTCTGCTGAAGTAAAAGTAATCTGAATAATTCCACATTAAAGATATCTGAAACTAATGAAGATGTTGTTGCTGTATATTTCAGTGTTTCATTTACAAATTCAGTGCCTGTTGCCATCAAAGAATAAATTGCCTATGTTAAATTAAAAAAATGGTAAGCTGGTATATTGCAATAGAAAATGGATGACAAGCTGAAAAACAGGTTCATAGTTATTAGGCATCTCATCCAAAGGAGGGCATCCTGAGGACTGCAGCATACAAATGTATATGCTGTAGGAATAGAACCTCAAGCCTTTACATTAAGATGCAAGTATTCTACTTGTGGTGCTACTAACATAGCTTTAAAACGTTATACCACAATAGAGATACCATTTGCTAAACAAAACAGTTGCACATTGTAAATAGACTTGGCATGAGCAGCAGTGGACTTAGCTTCCCTTAAAACTCACAGTTCCTTGAAAATGCACTTGAAAATTCCACCTGTTAACTCTAACTTGGGCATTTCACTTTCTCACAAACATACCACACCCTCAAGGCCTCAACCTTAGTGCAAGAAATCTGGACAAAGCCTAAAATAAATAGGGACAGATTATAAATATGGCTCTCAGAAACTTAGAAAATTACAAGAGTAACAGGATTTGTGTTGGTATGCATTTTCTAAATGACATCTAAAACTGAAATGTCTCATTTAGCAACTTCAATCCTTTTAGGAGGAATATGGGGCAAAAATCTGGACAGCTGAGGGGTATGCTACCTCCCTCTAATACACACACCAAATAATTCTGGTCAGACAAATTAGTTCTGGGAAGGTTGCACTGAACGGCACCGTGCTTGAGCTGAAGTGGGTGAAATCCTGGTAGCCAGTGATAACTGATCTCAGCATTGTGGAGCATTAAAGCATTTTTAGCAGAGCATTGTTTCATCACTACCTATTGTGTTTGCACATAAGCTGTAGTTATTTTAAACATTTGCCTTTTTTGATTACTACAGAGGACATTTACCCACCAGAGCTATTGTGTTTTGACTTCAGTGTGGAGCTAGTTGTTGCAGGGCTTGGCTTTTAAATAAGGTAGCAATGCTCATTTACCATATACCATTAAAGCCACCCTGACCCAACTACAACTGTACTAACACACAGACACTGCTATAAGACACTGGTCTGCAATAAAATGTAATGAGCTTCTGAAAATACTGTAATCCTGTCCTTTTATTACAATGAATATAAAATACTTCAAAATAAGGTAAAAAATTAGACTGACAAAACTACTTTTCCACACTTCAAAATAATAAAATCAAACCCTCAGAAATTTTGGAAAGGTATCTCTACTCTACTTAACCCCAGCAAACCAGATACCCCTACCCCAGACCCAAACGCTCCTGACCAAGACTTGGCTACCCAATTTAACTCTTTTCATTGAATCCATTTCCAAATTAACGCCATCTTTCTCTAAGACCACTACACTGCTACTACTTCCTCATTCCCGTCTACTAACTCCCATCCCTCCACTCCTCCTACTACTTCATCAGCTTCATCTGCCCCTAATTCTCCCTCTTCACACTCATTTTTTCTCATTTAAACCTATACCCAACTTCTACTATAAAGAAATTCCTTATGAAACTGAAGCCATGCACCAATGCTCCTGATAACATCCCTTCTTACTTTCTTGGCAAAGCTGCTGAAGCAATCGCTACCCTATTAGCATTTTAATCAACTGCTCTATCCAAGAATGTATAGTACCCCAAGTCTGGAAAAGGGCCTTTATCATACCTCTACATAAAAGGTGGCAACAACAACAATGTTACTAATTTCCACCATCGCTATTCTGTCCCCCATCTCTAAACTCCTAGAAAAGTGTATCCAACTACAACTCCTTCCACATCTCTTAGATAATCACCTACTAACTCCCACACAAGGAGTCAGACAACATCATAGCATTATGACCGCCCTCCTCTCCTTCCTTGAAACTGTAAATAAAGCCCGCGACTCTGGCCAAATTGTTTCTACCCTACTACTCGACCTCTCGAAGGCCTTCGACACACTCTCACAGCCTGCTACTAACTAAACTTTACCCATCTCCCTCCTCCTTGGAACTGGTTCTCCAGCTACTTATCTAACAGATCTCAAGGAGTCAAATGGAAAAAGGCCACCTCCTCATTTCTAAATACTCCTACTGGGGTACCCCAGGGCTCTATACCGAGTCCCCTTCTCTTAAATATATTTATAAATGATTTCCAACTCTATCCCATTCTCAGACATCATCCAATATGCCGATGATTCTGCTATTATCTGCTGCCACCTCTATCCCTCAGACTCCTAAAACTGACTCAAGATGCTTTTACAACAACTGAGCAATGGATGAAAAGGAATCACCTAGCACTCAATGCCTCTAAAACCAAATTAATGTTATTCATCCTCTAAGGCAACTTCTTTCAATATAAACACATTCCACATCTCTAGACAAAATAATCTACCCCTGGAACTGGTGTCAGAGACCAAGTTACTTGGGGTCCAAATTGATACCAGCTCAAATTCAACTCCCACCTACAGTTAAATATCAAGAAAACCGGTATGCTTTACCGACAAAATCATTACCTTACACCTGCTACCAAAATCACCCTCTACCTCATTTCTTATCCTCTCCCTTCTCTATGGAGCTCCACTCCTAACTAATCTACAGACCTCCAACACAACTTTCCTCTTGCTACAACAAAATTGCCAAGTTCGCTACCAACCACAAGTCCTCCACCCACCACTGTTCCTCTCTCCAAAACTAAAAATGGCTAGAGCTACCCAGTTCTCACATATACTCAACTAAATCTTGCACATAAGCTCATTTTCAACCCCTCCCTTTGTCCCTCCCTTTCATCAGCCTTTAAAATGCACCTTCCTGCAAGAGTATCAAGATCCAACAATCAAAATCTATTAGAAGTATATAAACCAACTAGTCCCCAGGCAATTTCAGTGCTTTTGTGCTAAATTTCCCTTTAGTCTGTATTACCTATTAATTTCATCACTAGATTGTACTCGCTCTAGTTGTATTATTTTCAAATTGTTATTTCTTGTATGATTAACTTCTGTGTAATTGTATAATTTGTATATCTATTAATAACCTTAGTTTTGGAGCTTTTCTCCCCAGGACTCCATTGAAAACGGGTTCATTTGGCCCAATGGACTATCCTGGCAAACCAACTGCAAATAAAATAAATAAAACTGTCATATGCATTTCAATACCCAAGGCTTATACATTATCTAGTCATGTAAATATTCTCTGCATGGCAACAACGAAAAGGCTTTCAATGCTGGTAATTCTTTAACAATATACTTACTAAAGCTTACTTGCATCTTACAATATCCGACAAGCTTACTAAAGCTTACTTGCATCTTACAATCTCCGACAAGCTTACCTGATGTTCATTAAACCATGGCTACTTAAACAGAGCAACAGGGCACTGTGACAGCATACAGTTCCAGAATAAGAAGCATAAATCAACAGTACAAAATCTGATAGAAAACCAGAACATTTTGCAAAATCAAGGACAGATGAAAAGCCACGGTCGTATTTGTGATCTACTTTGGATGGGGAATACTCTGCACATTTACACTGCATAACTGCTTCTTGCCTTCCATGGACACATCCAGAGCCACTACAATGGGGAGAGTGGGGTGCAATAAGTATGTCACAATTTGAAATGTCTCTGGCTGACAGTGATGGCTCTGACACTCATGCCTCTCAACTTCAGAGCAAGAAATCTGGACAAAGCCATACATAGAACTAGAAGTGTGACAAGCCTAAAAATAAGGCCAATTTTTAAATATTGCTCTTATAACTTAAATAGAACAGGTAGATCTTGCATTAGTACAAGTTTTCTGAAGGGTATGAAATCTGAAACTCAAATGTCTGCCATTATTTTCTAACTTCAATCTTTAATGACTTGCCACTAATTTGCCAGAAACACACAATTTTATGAAAACGGACCAAAATGTGATGCAAAATACCTGTCAAAAAGGGACACCTTTTAATATTAACAGTTAACTTGAAGCAGCTAACAAAATAAGAGCATCCACATGCATTTCTGAAATAGAGGTAATCTATAAGTGATCATTACAGTTATATATAATTGTAAACCCTCCACATTTTCTTCCAAAATTGCCATTTTGGAGGAGGGATTATTAGGGGAGAGCAACATTTTGAGCCAGAATTGGGGACAATTGAGATGTCTGGATATTCCTAATCTACAAAGTGATTTGCACGTACCTCTCAACCTCTTAATGCAGGAAATCTGAACAAGGCCAAATATATTGGGGAACATACAAACACTACTAAAAATTGCTCTTGTATAAACGTAAAGACAGTCTTGCATTAGCATGCATTTTTCTGAAGGTTATGACATCTGAAACTCAATGTCTGTCATTTAATGGCTTCATTCCTAAATAATTTGCTAGAAAATCACAAATTTGGGAACAAACCAAAAATAAGCAGCAAATATCTATTCATTCTGCAAAGATATGGACAACTGAGAGGTATAGTTCAACCGGGCTGTCTGAGCTTGCTACTCCACCTCACAAAATCATGGTCAAATGGAGCCTCCCCCTGCAGCCATTCCAATGTCCCATTTATCATAAACACTAATGTGCATACTGCTTTACTTCTGCGATGATTTAGGATTTCATTTGAAAGTTTTATTTTGCATTTTACAGCACAAACCCTAATACATATCTGTTAAAGCAATGCAGTCTCACAATGAAAATAGACCAACATTAAAACTTCTCTGCTCTTGAAACTCGCATGCATTGAAACAGCACTGAAACCCACTTTACATTTTGCCAATGGCAAATATTAACTCTGGGCTGTCTACAAAATCATAGGCCCCTCGAACATAACATACACATGCTCTTGATACACCTGCCTGACTGTATTACATTATATTCCTTGTACAATACAGTACAGTTGTTAGAGGGCATTTTAAATTTATTGTTTTGAACATTTTTCCAGTAAACAATGAAACAAAAAGCATCCACTAATGACAAAACTGCCCAATTCAGAACATTTCCATCATAAAAAGTCTACTCAAGTCCACCAGTATCAGTAAAAAATATACACAATCTCTGAAGTAGTAAACTCCACATTGAAAAAATTTGTAACTAATAAAGAGGTTGAAAGTGCCTGTTACTCTTGAAGAATAAATTGCTTTTGTTGCATGCAATAAAAAAATGAAAAGCTAGTAATACCGCAATAGGGAATGGATAGCAAACTGTTAACAGGTTCATAGTTACTAGGTATCTTTGCCAAAAAGACTGCAGCATCCACCCCCTTTACAACACAATACAGAATCAGCAATGCATTTACCTACTGTGGGAGTAGAACCCACAGCCTTCAGCATCTAAAGCAAGTACATTATCTGTTGTGATATTAATGCGAGCAGACTAAACACAAGCAGCACTAAACATTTGCTCCCCTGCAGCTCTCAGCTCCTTGTAAAATCTACTCCGACACCCAGCTGTATCTCTGAACTTTTAAGCACAAGAAATCTGGAAAAAGCCAAAATTTATTGGGGGGACAAAGGCCAAAAACCAGGGACACATTTTAAACATTGCTTGTATAATGTTTGAAAGTTGCTAGAATAAAATGCTGCGTTACCACCATACATTTCACTGCCACGTCTTGAACCCAGGGGACACCGTGCAAAACAGTCAGAGCAACATACCACTACGCCAAATAAACTGTTTTGTGAAAGAGGAAGACTGAAACTTAAATAGCTACCATTTAGTGAATTCAGTTCTCACCATAGCACAGCTGTCAGCCTCTTAGCACAAAAGACCTGAACAAAGCCAATAATGGGCAACTACTACAACCACCAAACATTCAGTGAATTCAGTTCTCACCATAGCTCTCAACCTCTTAGCAAATAACACCCGGACAAAGCCAGTAATGGGAGAATATAGCCCCCAAACATATTCAGTGAAATCAGTTCTTACCATAGCTCTCAACATTAGCAAAAAAACCTGGATGAAACCAATAAATACCTGAACAAAGCCAATACTGGGTGAATACAGCCCTCAAACATATTCAGTGAATTCAGTTCTTACCATAACTCTCAACCCTAGCACAAAACCTGGACGAAGCCAATAATGGGGGGGGGGGGATACAGTCCCAAACACAGGGATACATTTCAAATATCCATCTTGTACACTTAGAAAATTGCTAGAATAAAAGCTTTTAACATACACTTTCTGAAGAATATGAAGTCTGACAAGTGTGTCCATTTTTTTTTAACTTTTGTTAACCAGGAAAGTCTGACTTTGAAAAAAAAAAAAAGCTATGTTTTAGCAGAGGCCCAGGGAGAAACACTCCAGACAGCCAAGAATAAAACCAGAGAACATGTAGCTGTCAGGCAACAAGGACACAAATGCAGAAACCACAGATTTTATGAGGAACAGAAAAAGTATGAGGGAAAATCCTGCAACATTTTCACAAATGGTGGTGGGTAGGGAATTCAGGCTCTTGCCACTTGGGCCCAAGGTACAGGGTTCAAGCCTTATTCACTACCCACCACCATGTACACCTGGGGCATTTCACACACACACACACACACACACACACACACACACACACACACACACACACACACACACACACACACACACACACACCCCTTCCGTTCGTTTGTTTCCACACACACACCTTCCGTTCGTTTGTTTCCACACACACACCTTCCGTTCGTTTGTTTCCACACACACACCTTCCGTTCGTTTGTTTCCACACACACACCTTCCGTTTGTTTGTTTCCACACACACACCTTCCATTTGTTTGTTTCCACACACACTACCTGAAAGTGCCCCATCTTCCTTCCGTTCGTTTCAGCTGCCGCTTGCTAAGTGTCCGTTTCACACACCTAAGTGTCAGGTCCCGCTCCCATCTTCTCTCGTCAGGTCCCGGCCGCTCCCATCTTCTCTCTTTCTGAGTGCTGCAGCTTGCTAGGTCCCGCCTGTGTGAGTTCCCGCTCACAAACCTTAAACTGACAACGATGATGTCAGCACGCCTGCGACTGGACTCCTTCTTAAAGGAGAATGTGCATAAAAAAAAAAAAAACTTTTTTTTTTTTAATTATCTAGCCGCAGCCGATTCCAGGGGTGCAAGTGCACCCTTGCACCCACCAGGGCCTTGCCTATATGATGCTAACATTTAATGAATACAGTGCTAATATTTAAATGGTAACATTGCCTAAATATCGTTTTTTGACTGTGTTTTTTATTTTGAATATCTGCTTCCTGGTAAAGCCCACTTAGTGACAACATGCACAAGCCCCTCCCCCTCAAAAACAAACTTAAATAGCATGAAACACAATTTAGCCACACCCTTAACAACACTGTTCAATCTCAACCTCCATATAGGTTTTGTACCAAGCAAATGGAGAACAGCTACAGTCATTCCCTTGCATAAGGGTAGACCTTCCACAGGTCCAGGCAAATTTAGACCCATAAGTTTGAAAAGCCTCGTATGCAAAGCCATGGAAAGACTATCATGGAATTAATCGTCAGAAGATAGGGAACCTCCAAACACTGGACTCATCTCAGTTTGTATTCATCAAAGGTAGGTCATGCTTACTCAACCTGGTGGATGTTTTAGAAAAGGTCACCAAAGAAATGGATGAAGGCAAAATGGTAAACACTTCATACCTCTATCTGGCCAAAGCTTTTGACACAATTCTCCACTCAGGCATAGTAGTAGAGCTAAATAAAATGAGAATAAACCCCTATGTCACCGGCTAGGTTGTCAAATGGCTCACAGATAAGATGCTGGAAATCAAAATAGGGGAAGTTACCTCCAGAAAGAGAACTGTCACTAGTGGAGTCCCCCAGAGTTCTGTGCTGGAACCTTTCCTGTTTGGCATCTATTTTTCTGAAGTAAAGGACAATACCAAAGGGCTCTGGCTGACTAAGTCTGCAGATGACTGCAAGCTAGGAGCAATCACTGAATCCACAAATGCCTTAGCTATCCTGCAGGGAGGTTTGTCCCAAATAAATAACTGGTACCAAAGTCATGGACTGAAACTAAATGCCAAAAATACATTATTGTATCTTTGGGAAGTCATCTATCCAAGGGAACTACCACATTGACAATATGCCCCTAAGAGTTGACCCAGTTGTTCATTATTTAGGAACTTATGTGGACCGTAACCTAACTTTTGACCAACATGTGTCCATTGTTGTAAGAGTCCTTCTAAATTGTACAGCTTGTAAACAAAGGGATTTTATCTATATCTAGGGATATCATTGTCCCCTCTCTACGCAGCCTTCATTAGGCTAGTCATTGAATATAATACCCCCTTTGGCATGTATCTGTCCAGACACATGCAACAACTGGAACACTTACAGGGATACCTTACTTAAAAGATACAAAGCCTAAAGAACATGTCTTACATGGACTGACTCAAAGCCCTGTCACTATATTCAGTATCTTGCACACTGCTAAGAGGTAACCTGTGTCTGGTATACAAGGCATCCTCCGACTCATTACTGATAGATTTATTGCACATCAGCAAGTCAAATGGCATCAGAAATACTTAATCTATTGCTCTAAACCTTTTCTACAACATCAACGGAATGGTTTGAAGGGATAGATTAGATATATCCTGCAGAGGATACTGCTGCTCTGGAACAGTCTCCCCATCCACATAAAACAAAGTTCATCCCTATCCATGTATAAGTGCAACTTGGATCTATGGATGGGAGACAGGAAATTTACCACCTGACTGCCCCTTGGACTTCTAATGGACAGAAGCAGCTGCTAAATGTGTTATCCCATGCATGGGGATCCAAGTTATTCCCACTAAGGGTAATATATAATTATCAACCATCACATTGGTAAGGCCAGTCTCTAACTAAATGGGATAAGTTAATTTGAGCAAAAAAAAAAAAAAAAAAAAAGGAAATTGGCTAAACTCAAAATGACCCACAAGGGTAGCTAGCCCAGACCCCCCAACCATCCCAAATTACTCTGTTTTTACTGAGTTTTGGGGTCCAAAGAGTGGAATGCCATGATTCCGGAGTTGCATCCCTTCATTTCCGAATTTTTTCAGGTCTTTTCAATTTTCCGTGCTTTCAGAGCTGATGTCATCACATGCGTGATGACATCAGCACCGTTAGCCACATCAGCCAGTCGGAATTGAGCTCTAGGGCTTTCCCGGCTGGCTGGCTGTTTGAAATCCAGCTTGCTAGCAACTAGAATGCGAGCTGGTATATGAATGCAAATCTGGCCGAGTGGATTTTACTTACGAGTGCAAGTCTGGCCAAGTGGATTCTTTTATTTTTCCCTGCTGCTGCTGAGTGCGATGTAGTTTAACAACGAACGATCAGGTCTTATACTGCTTCTAAGGTACTGTGCTACTTCAAGTGTGTGTGTGTGTGTGTGTGTGTGTGTGTGTGTGTGTGTGTGACCGAAGGCTTAAATTCACTAAATAACTACTATTAAACTTTTTCAGTTGGACTTTACCCTGCCCTATAAATCCTTCAAGCAGTGCATTTTTGTAGTGACATGGAAGAATTAATTGGTAAAGGAGCATCTTACAAATAATTAAAGTAGTAGCTTTACTACCAGTCAGCATACTGCTGTGATGTTCTTATGCTTAAGTGGCATTCCAAAACACATTTAATTAGCTTGGCTATGCACGTCACTTTCTGGGTGGGGGTTTTCCTTGACCGTCTGATTACTTTATACATCCCAAAAGGATAAAGCATATATGTGTGTGTGTGTGTGTGTGTGTGTGTGTGTGTGTGTGAGACACTGAAAGCTTGAATTCACTAAATAATGACAGGCATTTGAATTAAAGACTTCATATTCTTCAGAAAATAAATGGTAAAACACAACCTTTATTCTAGCAATTTTCTAAGTTTATAAGATCAATATTCCCCCATTATTGGCTTTGTCCAGGTTTTTTGTGATAAGACGTTGAGAGCTGTGGTGAAAAGTGAGAACTGAATTCAGTAAATGATAGCCATTTACGTTTCAGTCTTCCTGTCTTTCAGGAAACTGCTGATTTGGCATAGTGGTATGTTGCTCTAGCCTCTGACTGTAGTGCATAGGGTCCTGGCTGGGTTCAAGACTTTGCAGTGAAATGCATAGTGGTAACACAGCATTTTATTCTAGCAACTTTCCAAAATTATACAAGCAATGTTTAAAATGTGTCCCTAATTTTTGGCCTTTTGTCTATATATAAAATAAATATATATAAATATATATATATAAATTTATATTGTGTGTATGTGTAAGTAGACTTTTATGATGGAAATGTTCTGAAGTGGGCAGTTTTGTCATTATTGGTTCATGCATTTGGTTTTATTGCCTATTGGAAAAATGTTCAAACAATACGTTTAAAATATACTCTAACTTAAGTCTAAAAGTGTGCTGTATTATACAAGGAATTTGATTTAATAAAGTCAGGAAGATGTATCAAAGAACCCATGTTTGTTTCTTGTTTTGTGTGCAAGCAAGGGGCCTATGATTTGAAAACAGCCCAAAGGTAATCTTTATCCACCACTGGCCAGATGCATTTTCTTTGGATGTGGTGTGGGTTTAAATGCTGTTTCAATGAATGAGTTTCAAGGTCAGAGAAATTTTAATGGCAAGTGTATTTTCATTGTGGGACAGTATTGCTTTGTTTGGCAGATATCTTAGAGTTTGTGCATTGTGCTATAAAATGTAAAAATAAAATCCAAATAATCATTGAAGTAAAGAGCAGTATGCACACATTAGTGTTTATGGTAAATGTGGCAAAACAGCAAGGTGATGGGGCATTGGAATGGCTACAGGGGGAATCTGGTGCCATATTTTGGTTGTCTGTTCTGTTTGAGTTTGAAAGTTGGTATCTCACAATTCCATCGAAGTGGGTGGGGTTACATAATTATTTATGCAAATTTTACGTTAATCAGCGTACAGATTTGTACCTATTTTTCATGGGCCTTGTCCAGATTTTTGATTTTTCCATGTTGAGAGGTATGAGCTAGCCTAGTACTCACCTATGAACCTATGAACAAACATTTAAAACAGTGAGATATCCATTTCCCCTTTTAGAAGTTCATGTTAATTGCTAGGGGAAATGGGTGTGCCTATAATATTTGCATAATATCTGACTGTACTAAAGTACGTCTAAAAGATATGGAAGCTAACATGTTAAAGCTTTGACCTGAGTAAGGTTTACTAAGTTATGCCTATCAAAACAGCATAACAGGAAGGGAGACAGTATTGGCTGTGACATCATTTTTCTTGTATAATCCTATTTTTTCACATAAACTCATGATTTTATGTGAAAATAGGAGCATAACAGCCGTTAGTCACCAGAGGAGTTGTCTACAAAACAGGAAAGGGAATGCAGATGTTGCATTTCATTTTGCCAGGTCAATCATGATCTTTATAGCTTCACTCGCAATGCCATATTGAATTATAAGAACCAGCTTACAGTCAGAGCTTTAACTACATTTTCAAACACCCTGTGCAGCTCCCCAATTTCACTCCTCCTGTGGCTATATTCTCCTGGGCAATGATGTCAGCTTTCTGATGGACATGTCAGATAATGTTGTTGATCCTTCTCCAGACTTTTTGGATAGCCCTGCTCTGACCACCAACACCATTCATGTCTGCCATCAGACACACATGGTCACATGAAAGGCCTGGTCACTTATATCTGTTTCTAGTGTCTGCCATCTGTGTTCATGGAGGGCCTGCAATAACAACCTTATTTTGTGCACAGTGCAGTTCCCTGATATGGCATCCATGAATTCTAAGCCGAGGACAAAAATACAGTGCTTGCTATCAGAAGCATAGCTGGTTTAACCAGCACCCTGGGCTGGTATTATGAACTAGTGCGTCACCCCCTCAGCTCTTCAAGTGAAGAGTAAAAAAAGAAAGAACCTCATTCACTGCAATAAGCCGATTGATTGGCTATCAGCTTATTACAGTTAGCTATACGCCCCTATAGCCCCTGTATTCACAAGCAATTAAAAAGCATCGGATGTTCTTTCTACGAAACACCAACCAGGTGGCCAGATGCATGATACCCCCCCCCCCGCCATCCAGCCATTCAGATCCCATTTCTGTGTGCCTGCCTCCAACCCTCCTTTAACATACCATGCCTGCACTGAGCACTTTAGCACTCATGCTTTAGTTAAAAAAAATCTCCTTATTAAACTGTAGCAAACTTCTTGTTACAAATGTAGCAATAGTTGTTACAGTTTATATCCTGCCTGCATGATTACCCCCCCCCCCGACATCCAGCCATTCAGGTCCCATTTCTGTGTGCCTGTCCTCAACCCTCCTTTAACATACCATGCCTGCACTGAGCACTTTAGCACTCACGCTTTAGTTAAAAAAAATCTCCTTATTAAACTGTAGCAAACTGCTTGTTACAAGTGTAGCAATAGTTGTTACAGTTTATACCCTGCCTGCACGGGGTGCTACAGTGCTCTTACCTTAGTTTTAAAAAAAAATTCTCCTTTTTTAAACTGTATCAAACAGTTGGTACTATTTATATCCTGCCTGCATACAGAGCTACAGTGCTCAGGTTAACTGTAGCATAGGAAACTGATTGCTATAGTGTAGCAAGCAGTTGCTACTGTTTAGACTACACACAGAGTGCTTCAGTGCTCAGGTTTGACTACAAATGCTATGCTGAATTTGAAAAGCTGATATTGCATTAAAAATAGATCTAGATCAGCTGATTATATCCCCCAAATTCTTTTCGCACAGGACAGTTGACCCTCCTGCCCCACAATAGCTATGCTACTGCTTGCTATCATCTAAATGCCATACATGGAACACTGAAGCACTTCAACCTTGACCGCTATTGCACTATCAGCACTAATTTCTAAATGTCGGTAGTATATTACCTCCCCATCGGACATCTTCTGATCGTGCCCCTTGACATTTTGCACCTTGGACAGCTGCCCTTTCACCTTGCTCTAGCTACAACTCTGATTATTATATATCTTCTATATGTAGAGATTTATGTTAAGTTACTCTCTCTTGAGAGTTAACAGTCATACACTAATACATAATTGCACATTATTTCATCCTTGACCATTCCTCCAGCTTCGCTTCTTATTCCTATCCCTGTCCCCAGACTGACTTCTGTAAACCCTCTTTCACTCTTCACTATTGTACTTCTGCAACATCAAAAGCTTCATTAACCTTGTTCTCTCATCACCTTCACCATCTCCCTCCCTTATCTAAACATACTGGAAAATATTAAGATACAACCAAACACCCTAATACTGGGTGATTTCAACTACCCTGCCATTAACTGGGAAAACTACTCGGGTACCAATACCTTTTCCCAACGGTTCTTGGAATTCATAAATTCCAACGCCCTGGATCAACTAATCCATTGTCCCACCAGGGGCTCCAATATCCTAGACCTGGTCATTACCAACATAGGAGATAGATGCTCCACACCAGTGGTCACCCCCTCATTGGTCAGGTCTGACCGTAAGCAAATCACCCTTGACATCCACATCCCACCTCCACCCCCCAGTAAGGAAACCTCCGTAAAAAACATCTCCCAAGCCAACTTCATGCTACTCAAGTCAGAAGTGACAAACTTCATGGCACCCATGCAGACGGGATCTGAACGTTCGACTGCTGAATCCTACACTAAGTTACTGTACGAGCACATCCACTCGTGCATGAATCATTCCATCCCAAATAGAACCAAGATGCTCTCATCCAAAAAAATGAAGCCAATCTGGTGGTCCCCTGCCATAAACAAACTATACAACAGAAGAAAGAAACTTTTGCAGAAAAGAGGAAAATGCCAGGATGCAAAAAACTCCCTTACCAGCCTCAGTAAGAAGCTGAAATCCCTCATAAAATCCTCAAAAGCTAGTTACAAAAATAAAATTGCCGAAGATTCCAAAGACAACCACAAGGCATTCTATAGTTATGTCAAGAATCTAAATGGCAATGCTCAAATCTGCTCTGAGCTACAACAGAATGGCATTAAATATACTGATCCCAAGGATATTGCCAATATCCTGGCAGATCAATTTAGTGCCAACTTCACCCTCCTCTCACCCCCTAAAGGGCCCATTTCAATACCAAAAGATTGCCTAATTCTGGTAATCACGGCCACACAGGTAGAAACCGCACTCTCCAAAGCTAAGAATACAGCATCCATGGGACCAGATGACATCCCGGGCTGTGTACTACATGAACTACAAAATGAACTGGCACCTCACCTAAGTGTCATGTTTAACCATAGCCTCACCTCAGGCTTCGTACCCATTGAGTGGCGCACAGCTACAGTTATCCCACTCCACAAGGGGGGATCCACCTTGGATCCTGGGAACTACTGTCCCATCAGTCTGACGAGCCTGATCTGCAAGGGCATGGAATGCATTATCATGGAACTTATAAACAAAAACATCAGCAACCTTCAAACACTGGACCTTACCCAGTTTGGGTTTGTGAAGGGCCGATCTTGTCTCCTGAACCTGATTGACTTCTTTGAATCAGTCTCCAGAGCTGTGGACAAGGGTAAGGCAGTCCACACAGCCTATCTGGACCTCGCCAAGGCCTTCAACACCATCCCCCACTCTGGAATCTTAAGTAATTGAGGTACTGATACAGTTGTATTCTGTACTGCTATAGATATGAAATCTTGAGAAGAACCTTGCAATTCAGGTTTGCTAGTTGTCAAATAGTCTGTGCTGCTGCATGGTTACAGCTCCCCATTTATCTATTTATTTATTTATTTACATTTGTTTACCATGAAACTTGACACCGGTCCTTTTTCAGTGGAGGCCTGGGGAGAAAAGCTCCACAGAACAATAAATGAGCAGCAGATTACATGAAGAACAATTGAATATACATACAATAGCAAATAATACAGACTGCAGCAAACATTAGATATACATACAATATCAAACATAGTAATGAACAGATATACCAATATCTAGCTAGAGGCTAGGAATAAAGGTAGGATGTATATACAGATAGTACTAAGCTCAAACAGATACTGTTCTAAACTCATATACCTAAATCTTATATACAAATATTGCACTAAACTCAAGCAGATATAAAACATGCTCCACATGAAGATGGAACAAGCTAGAAGGAATAATGGGATGGAAGGGGAAGACTGAGGAGTAAGAGAGGAGACTGAGTGAGACGTATACGTGGTAGAGAGAGGGAGCTAGGTGTAAGTCAGTTGGATATGTATTTGGAGTTGAGATGAAGTGAGGTAGTTAAGCATGTTGTAACAGGTCTGAAAGATTGAGTGAGGAGGAAAGGGGAGGGGAGGGTAAAGGGTGAGCCAGAGCCTGCAGAGGAAGGAATGCAACAATCAGATGGTGTGAGGCAGGGTGGCTAGGGGAGGGGAGAGGAAGGGGAGGTAAAAAGGAGGGTTACTAGTCAGGATTGGTACATGGGCATAACCCAAGACATTTTAAGTGAGTTTTTAGTGCAGTCTTGAAGTGATTGCAAGAAGATAGTGTAGTTGTAGAGGGTGGAGATTGTTCCATAATCTGGATATCATTTAGGAGAATCGTGCTTCTCCCTCTGAGTTCTTGGGTTTGGTCACTAGAAGTAGATTTTTCCTGCTGGAGCATAGTGGTCTAGTGGAGCAGTAGGGCTGGATAAGGATTTGAAGGGATGGGACTTTAAGAGGATGGTTTACTAACTTATGGGCAATGGAGAGTTGATTCAGGTGAAGAAGGTGAGGGAGTTCATGCCAATCAAGTTCTCTAAGTGAGATACAGTGGTGGCTGCAATAAGATGCACCAGTGGCAAACAGCAATTTTATTGTAGCAAGCCTTCAGCTTGTTTAGGTCTTTTTGTCTAAGGTAGGTAAGTACAGGCGAGGCATAGAGTAAAGTGGAGATTAGGTGGGAATTGGCAGCAGAAATTCTGGTGTCTTGGGGAGGATTGTTTGTTTCTGTACAATGCACCTAGTTTTCTATGAACCTTTTTTATGGTAAGAGAAATGTGTGTGTCAAATCTGAGATTGTTATCAATCTCAACACCAAGTAGTTTAGTAGGTTCTGTTGGGGAGATGACAGTATTGTCTTTGGTTAGAATATTAAAGTGGTGGATAAATGAGTTTGATTTAGTAGGTTGGAAGATAAGAATTTTAGTCTTGCTCGGGTTGAGTAATAACTGGGCATTAGATAGCCAGTTTTCTACAGATGAAAAGGCTTCTGTGTGATCTTGTGAAGTTCAGGTATAGTTGGGGCTGCAGAGATGAGGGTGGAGTCATCTGCATACTGTATAAGAGAAGCATGCTTGGTGGTTGTGAATAGATCATTGGTGAAGAGTGAGAATAGTAGGGGACCAAGGATGGAGCCTTGGAGAACACCGAGTGTTACAGGAAGTCGAGGAGATAGGTCATTATACCAGACAACTGATTGTTGGTGGCCAGTTAGCTGTGAAACCAATCAGCTGATTGGGAAAAGGATAGGTTAGTGAGAACAGAGATTAGTAGTTTGTGTGAGACCATGTCAAAAGCCTTGGATAGATCCAGAAATGAAGCAGAGGAGAACAGGCCATTATTTTTATGATGAAGGATAGCATTAGTGAAAGAGAGCAAGGTAGTAGTAGTGCTGTGGTATGGCTTGAAGCCATGCTGGGTGCTGGAGAGGAGGTTAATAGCTAAGAAGTAGTCTAAAACCTGAGAATAGATGCATTTCTCAAGTATCTTGGAAAGTGGAGGAAGGATGGCTATGGGGCCATAATTGGAAAGTTCAGTGGAGAAGCCACCTGTATGGAGGGGAATGATGTTGGATATTTTACACAGTGTGGGGACATAGCTTTCTGATAAGGACTGATTAATTAAGACAGAGACTGGATAAGCTAGGGCTTCTGCTGCTATTTTTAGGTATTCAGAGGAGAGATTGTCAGTTGCAAGTTTTGTAGGCTCGAGTTTCAATTGAAGTTTTTTTTATATAGGAGGTAGGTACTGATGAAAAAGAAAAGACTGTGGGCAGAGTATTTGGTTTTGATGTAGAGAGCGTGGGTAGAGGGTTGTTTTGTTTAGTCAAAGACAGAATAGTTTCAGTAAAGTGTTTATTGAATGAGTCAGTAATACTGCTGGAGGAAGGGGGAGTGGTAAGTGGGGGAGGGGTGCCTACTTTACCTGGGTGGAGAATGGAGTTTATTGTGGACCAGAACTGCTTAGGGTTGTGATGGGAGGAGTTTAGGGCAGACTGATAATATTGGGTTTTATCTTCTTTTATTTGCTTTTTGACCTTATTATGCAACTCTAGGAATGACTGTCTAGAGGGGTGGGTGTTAAGCGCCAGTGCTCCCACGCCTTATCTATGATTTTCATTAATGCCCTGGTGCTTTTTTGTAGCCAAGGGGAGTATTGTGTTTTGACTCTGGCATTTCTTATAGGGGCATGTGTGTTTAGGATATTTAGGAAGGTGCTATTGAAGAAGTGGATGGCTTCATACAGATTGAAGTACTTTAGTGGTGTCTAATCACATTTTGAAGGGATGAGATAAAGGAAAGAGGGTTAAAGTTTACCCTGTTTTGGATTTGCCTATAGATGATGAGTTTAGCACAATTTAAGTGGTGTCTCAGAAGGAATGTTGGAATGTGGTAACTGAGGCTGTCTGGTAAACAGCCAGCTAAGTATGAGTGAGGGTCTTTATTGACTAATATCCAGTCGAGAGTAGTATGTTTGAGTTTTTATTTATCCGGGTAGGTGACTGTATTAGTTGGGAGAAACCATGAAGGTTTAGGTGGTGGACTGGATGATTGTTACTACAAGATAGCCAGTTGATATTAAAATCACCTAGGATTATGGTTTCCTGGGGTAGGGAATGGTTACCCCTGTTCAGGAAGTTTTCCAGGGGTGGGATGTTTGGGCCAGGTAGGAAGTAGCATCCTATGATGTTGATTGTTTTATTTGGATTTAGTTAGAGGTTGGCATATAGGATTTCTTCATTTCCAATTTGGGAAGCAGATGTGTTAAGGATCTGGATGTTGAGATGGTGTTTAAACATTAGAGCCATCTCATGTAGATTGTGATGGCGTGACAAGTGTGAATAGTAGGTGGGTGATGCATAGAAGTGAGAGTAAGGGTGCAGTGATAGTGGTTGGGTGTGTCTATTATGGAGTCCTGGTAGGATGTAAGGTGTGTAAGAAGTGTGCAGGTAAGGAATGTAAGCACATTAGGTAGTAGCATGACTGTGTCAGGCAAGCAGTTAGATTGGAAGTAGGTGGGGTACTGTGGGTGGTAGAGGAGATAAGTTCCTAGTATTGTTCTGATTGGTTGCTGGTTAATGGGAGGGGTTAGTGCCTAGAATAAATCTAGATGTAGTGGGGGTGGGTGGAATTAGGAGGCAGGGTGAGGCACGAAGTGAGCCTGCGCACGGGCAAACGGAGCAAGGCTTAAACCCCTCCAAGCTGTGGATCACCAGGTAAGTATCTAATGGCTTACCAGCGAGCAGAATTCAATTGCTGAAGAGCACTTGTGTCTTGATGGGAGACTAGTAATTTAAGGATGGTTCCATAAACAGCAGAAACATAATATAGACTTAGTATTGGGGGAAGGGGGTAGCAAAAAGGGTGTGAACCAGGTGCAATGCAAAGAAACCGGCCAAACCAGAGAGACAAGCAGTGGAAAACTATCAGTGAAGGCCTCAGAGGGGGTGAATAATAATATGAAGTTCTGACTTCTGTTAAACATTTATTGCCAAAGGTGCAGGTAAATGTCAAGGGGGAACATAAGTTTAGGGTCTAGCCGCATACTAAATTCAGCGCTGATATCTTTAAAAAGAATACAATTAATAAAATGCATTATTATTATTATTATTATGTGTGTGTGTATATATGATTAATTTTTTAACATTTATATATACATTATACAGTTTTGTTTTGAGGGGTTACCCAGAATCATAGGATCATAGGAGATTACTAGGCTATCGACCTGGAGGTCATTTCAAGCCTCGCTGTTTCATCCCAATGTAATACCATAGAAGTCCTAGTCAGTACCCAAGACTGCATTTAGTAATGACTGCCCACGTCCAGGAGGGTTGTGGGCGCTATCTCCAGTAAGAATTTACGGTGCCCCATCTACTCGTTCTGGTTCCTCTTGAACAGTGTTGTAGAGGTGCTCTGTTTCACATCAATTGGTAACCTATTCCAAAGACATGGAATTCACTAGGAGACAAATTTGTCCCTCCAGAGTATCCTGTTTAAGTCTCAGGCCATATTTATGTCCCTGGAATGGTTAGCTTTAGTTCCGTTTGATTTATGAATATGCAGTTCATTAAGCTTGGGTCTGAGATTGCTCTGTAAGCCATGAATAATTCCCCCCTGAGAAGTCTATATGATACAGAGTAGAGTGACAGGGACTTTAGTCGGTCTGTGTAAGGCATGTGCTGGAGTCCCTTGATCTTCTTTGTTAGAAACCTGTGAGGTTTCCCCAATTGCTTCAGGTGCATTGTACTCAATTATGGGCCAGATTAGTACCAAGTATAGAGGGGTTATAACCTCCTTTATTCTCGAAGTGATGCCTTTAGTAATCAAGTGTGCTACATCAAAAGCCTTCCTTACTACAGTAGATACATGATGGTCGAAGTTAAGGTTGTAGTCAACTTGTGAGCCCAGATCTCTTACCACTTTGTGGGTACTTAGAGTATTGTTGTTGATTTGATAGTGTGAAGGGACATTGTTTGTGCTGAAGGAAATGATGGTGCATTTCTTTGCATTCAGTTTTTTGAGACCATGACTAAGGCACTAATCGTTGGTCTGCATAAGACCCTCCTGGAGTATACTGACATCATTTGGGGATTCAATAATTGCACACAGTTTGCAGTCGTCCACAGACTTGGTCAACCACAGCCCCTTAGTTTTTACCTGAACTTTTGAGACGTATATATACTAAACCATAGGGGGCCCTGCACTGACTCCTGTGGCACCCCGCTGGTGACACATATGCTGGTTGATGTGGAGTCACCAACTTTGATGGTGTGTATTCGGTTTGTGAGCCATTTCGCAGCCCATCTTACAACAAAGGGGTTTACATTCAGTTTGTGCTAAGTTTATTGGTAATGCCTGAGTGTGGGATTGTGTCAAAAGCCTTTGCCAAATTGAGGTATGCTGTGTGCACAGATTTTCCCTCATCAATGGCCCTGGTTTGAAGAAATCTACTAGATTTAACAGGCAGGAACTGCCCTTGGTGAAGCAAAATTGTCTTTATTTATAAGGTCAATAATGATACATTCCATGGCCTTACAGATTAGGCTGATCAGGCTTATGGGTCTGTAATTCCCTGGGTCTGTTGCTAGGCCACCTTTGTTGTGGGAAATAACTGTTGCTGTTCTCCATTCTGGTGGAACAAAGCCTGTGGTTAGGCTATGATTGAATAGGGTACTTAGTGGTGATGCTAGTTCATGTTTTACCCTATTTAGAAGATAGCCTGGAATGCCACCTGGTCCCATAGAGGCTGTGTGTTTTGTCTTGGACAATGTTTTGATGACGTACTCTTCAGATATGTAGGGTGGGCGGAGTTTGGGGGAACATTTGTGATAAGTTTGCAGGGAATAAGGGAGTGAAATTTTTGCCAGACCTAACTGCTAGCAGATGTGCTATCTCTGAGGGGTCAGTGTGCGTGATACCGTTAGTCACTAGTTCTGCACATGCTTGGGTCCTACCTTTTAGGCTAGGTATATGGCTGTTAAAGGCCTTATTATTATCCTTGGCTGTGCTTGGTAAGTTTTTCTCAAAGAAGCCTTTAGAGGATTTGACAAGCTGTCTTATTTGCCTGTTGAGGCTGAGGAGGGTACTTTTCCATTGTTGGGGCATCTCCTTTGTTTTCTTGGACAGCAACTTTTTGTGTTTATTGTAAAGTTTGTTACTGCTGGATGTCTACTGTGGTATCTTGTTTTTACTTGGGGCTCTGGCTTTGATTCTTTCTGATACAGCTGAGTTTATACACTTATGCAAGTGATTGTATGGTGCTTTAGTTTAAGCTTTGCTGTGAATCAACCAGAGTATAGAGTCTGGGGTGAATACAGATATATAGGTTGTATCAAAGCAGGTAAAAAGGCAGTAACAAATGTAGAATGCCTTCAGAGTGTTTAAAAACTAAGTAAGGGGGTGAGTTTTGATATTCAGAAGGAGGAGATTCTGCAATTTAGGTGCAACAACACCAAAGGCTCCGTCAGTAGCAGTGTTGCTGTGCTTGAGGAACTGTAAAGAAGTTGGTATAACTGGATCTAAGTTACTTGTCTGGACTGTATTGAGAAATTCATTAGTAAGATTTGCAAAATTACTGATTGTTAGTTTATGGATCCATAATTTCATAAATTCATAGGTGTATACTAAGCCAGTGATATGGTAGACCTAGCCAACATTTTCACAAAAGAAGAACCCTTGAAGATGAAGTAAGAGTTCAGAAGATGATGGTAGAAGGTAGAATTAAATTGGGAAATACAGACAGAATGTTATTTGCTTGGACTATGTTCAAAGGAATGGAAATAGGGAAAAGCTAGAGAAAATGGAAGAAAAGAGAATCAGAAAAGGAGTATGGAGGACTAAGATGTGATAATGTTTAGTTTGACATAGTTAAATTTTATTGACAGTGATTCCTGGGATGAATTTATCTGATCTGATACAGTCATCTAACTAAAGTTTGAAAGCTGCTAGGGCTTTATATGGTCTAATATGTAGGGAAAGCTTAGTCTATAGATAAGGTAGGTGCTAGCTGATGAATTTATCCATAAATCAGGACATGTTGATATTTTGGTGTAATACTAGGCCTTTAAAATTGAAATTAACTAAGGAGTTTTTCTTTTCTAGAAAAGGGAAGTCACAGACAATATGATTTTGGTATGGCTTGGGTGGAAAGACAAAGATCAACTTGCAGGAGTCTATAGGCCACAGAAAAAAATAACAGGGTTTTTAATCTATCTGAATAAGAGTGTCTCTTTAAACATTTGATTCTTCTGATTATAAATTGATGGGCTGTTTTTAGCTGGGAAAGGTAGCCATACATGCCAAATGGGGAATTGTATTCTATAATGGGGCAAATAAGGGCAGATTAAAGGGGGTTAGGATGGATTTGAATGTGGATGAGAGCGCATGAAAGATGAGTCGAAAACTTATAGAATGATTCTCTGACATTATTGGAGATGTTGATTTAAGGCCATCTATTTGCCTGGATAAGTTTCTAAAACCCAGATAATGACATCTATCTTGGGGCGAATTCCATTTATGTGATACTTTACAGGAGCATTTTTTTTTCCAAAGGTAATTATACTACATTCCTTTACATTTAGAGTAAGACTGTGATTAGAGCACCAGCTATTAGTCTGATCAAGGATTTATTGGAGTATTAGTGAATCCCTGGAGGAGTTTAGGATAATCCCTAGCTTTCACTCATTTACAAATTCAGTTATCCTAAGTTTATTAACATTTGCTTATATTTCAGATAAATGGATTCCAAAGAGGAGAGAGCTTAGGACAGGACCTTGTGGGATGCTACAAGCTTATTTTTATTGTTATCATTTGTTGATTCTATTATCCTGCTAGATTGGACATTTGATGTAGTTATTCATCTGTTATGAGAGAATAGGACACTTTTCACTAAAGTGATTTAATGGGTAACACAATTCCTAGGTTAGGGCTGGGGTGCTACTTTTCAGAGATTCAGGGTAATTTGATCATTTATGTTTCTCCAAAAAGCTTGACAACATCTAAAAGTCTGGCTTTGCTGAAGTCACTGAATGTAGATGGATGACTAGGATTAGAGAGGCTGGTCTTGAGGAAGAAGCTGTTAAGAATGGAATTATATTCTGATTTAGTTATGGAAGGGGATACTTGAAAGACTGAGCAGAATGCAGAGGAGTTAGTTAAAACAAACTCTAGGAGGTTTGAGAATCTAATAAGGAGAATAACAAATTGATCAAGGGATCTGGAATTGATTTTGAGAAAGGCCTAAGTATAACAGTTATTGAATGTTTAAGAGGACTGCTTGATATCTGTAGGTAATTAAAATATTGTAATGAAAAGGTGTTTGATTTGACTTCCAACTAGGGGAGCATGTTTAGGTGTTTAATATGTTCCACCAGGGACATAGAGGGGAACCTGTAATTACTGATGTAATAAAATTATGTTTTTTTTGAGAGTGATGTGAACCTGTACTAAATCAGTTTTGAGGTAATTTGGGATGGTATGCATAGGTCTGAAATCTACAGTAAATATGAATATGCTCCTGCTGCCAACCGTGGTCCTGAACAAGTTTTAATTAGCAAACCCCAAAATATAAGGAGTGGTTTCTGTAGATTGGAGCCAGGTTTCAGTATACACAGATATGTATGCCCTCCAGGTAAAAGAAATTTTCCAAGTCAGGCATTGTGGCTCTGAAGCTTATTTTATTGTGCAGAGCCACCCTGCTGCCTGGCAGATTGAAACTTGTAAGTTTGGAATGTGTAATAATTTTATTTTTCCTAAAAGAAGACTTGTGGGAGGACAATTCAGTTCTCAATGGACAAGTGCAACCCATTCAATGGAGAAACAGGACATTCTGTCCGCCATGTTTGTCCACGCTGTCACAAAATGGATCACACTAAAAATGACAACATTTATATAGCTAGTCATTGAAACCAATGATGCTTGATTTATATTTAGATGTCATTTTAGGTGAGTGTGGAATACTACTTAACACAAGCTGTTTCCTCTCCTTAGGAATATACAGTGATAGCTCCACTAAGTACCTCTCTGTCCCTCCAAGGAGAACTGGTTGAGATTTTTCACCCTAGCATGAGCAATAACAAGATCATACTCATATTTTTGGATACTTCAGAGCCTGAAGCACTATGGTGACATCTCTAATCCTAGCGCCTAAAAGACAGGCCTGTAATATTTTTGGTTAAAGACACCAAAAGTTCCTAGCCAAGAAGATTACAAGTCCGCAGTCCCCAAGCTATCAAGAGAGGGAGGCTGCTCTTTCCCTTTATTCATTAATTTAAACCTAATCTAGATTACTTGATGGGTTTTCACAAATTTACTTTGGGATTGACTGGTATGGCCATCCTGGAGAAAGGAGGTGCAGCCTAAATGAGGTTACTGTCAAGGCACAGATATTCATTAGACTAATTGACCTTGGAATATCTGTGAAATCTATAAAGCTGACAGCCGTTCTGTCCTTTGCCATTTTGAAAAGTATAGAATCTTCACACCTAACAGCAGAATTGCCAGTAACTGGGACATCTCTGGTATTATTATTATCTGTTTCAGTTGTAGGCTCTAGCTGCCTTAAAGGTGCTGCCTTTTTAGGGCTCTATATTATATAACCGAAGTTTTATAACTTAGAATACCATATGATCGAAGTTATAAAACTTTGAATATGTATAAAAAAAAAAAAAAAAAAGTTACCTAACACTTTAATATACCAATCTTACCTTTACCGGATTATAGAGTGGTCTCAGAGTTGGTATATTTAAAGAGTGGGGGGTGCATGGGGGACTTGGCATCCTGCTTACAAACCTTAGTTTTTTTGTTTCCTCGTTTTTTAAATTTTTTTATATATTCAAAGTTTTATAACTTCGACCATATAGTGTCGATCTTATGGTATTCGAAGTTATAAAACTTTGATTATATAATATAGACCCCTTTTTAGCTTTGGTAATTTTCACAGTATTTACCAATATGATTTTAGCAGGCATGGCTGTTGATGTGCCTGTGTGAGTAGTAGGTTTACATGAGTATGAGACTTTACATGGTTGGAGTGTCCTATTATGTGTCTTGGAGGACTTTGCTTTTTTTTTACCTCAGCATATGTAGTTTTATGTTTATTGAGATGCTCTGAGAGATCTGCCTCCATTTTGTGTACATATATGTATCTCTCACAGATGGGTTCTGTGTTGGGTAATAATACTGAATTGCCATTAACCTTCATAAACCATTTTTTGCTTATATCTAGACCATTATAGTTTGGCTAGTTAAGTGAAGTGGTGTTCTTTACTGTGCATGTTGGCAGCAAATCTGGCCACCCTTTGATAGGGAAGGGCACGTTAGTCAATCTCTTTATGAATAAGGTAGGTTCAGTAAACAAGGGGACACATGTAGAAGAACAGGGAGGAGATGGGTGATTGCATGACTTGGGTGTGGTTCATCTAATCAAATGCAGACAGACTGCAGTCATTCATGTGAAACTGATAGACCAAACAGGTTTCATGTGGGAAAGTTTCCCAAAAGCTAAAACCTGAGCACTGTAGCACTCTGTGCATGGTCTAATATGTAGCAGCTGCTTGCTACTTTGTTGCTACAATTGAAAAGTAAAAAAAAAATCTTTACCTTAGTGCTGTAGTGCTCTGTGCAGACAGGGTATAAAATGTAGCAACTTTTTGCTACATTTGTACATTTGTAGCAATCAGTTTGCTATAGTTTGAAAATATTTTTTTAAACTAAAACATGAGTGCTGAAGTGCTGTGTGCAGGTAGTATAATATATACATACATACACAGATACTACCCACATACACACACACACACACACACACACATATATATATATATATATATATATATATATATATATATATATATATATATATATATATATGTGTGTGTGTGTGTGTGTGCATATCATGTAACCTGGCTGCCACCACACCTTTACCAGAGTAGACTGAGGTTTAAGAAACAAAGTCAGATCACAAAAGAGATAACTGTGGATCCCTTTTGTGGACTGGAGAAAGGTTTGAGATTAGATGGCCTGTTTTTCACTCTCTGGATCTTTAAGAAAACATAGCTGATTAAGTAGTCAAGCATATATGATCCAAGATATAGGGTGTTAAACCTAAAAAGGAATTTATCCATACTGACAGTACTGAAGATGTCTGACAGGTTAAAAACGAAAACTTCTGTTGCTTTACCCTCTTTTGTATCTCTGGGAGTATAATGGGTGATTTTGTCTATGGTGATCTGCACATGGAGGAAATCCAGCGTGTCCTCCTGTTTGATCAACCTATAGATATGCTTGTTATTGATGTAAATCTAGATACCTCCACTTTTAACCCTTGTCTGTGAAGATATTGGTCTAAAGGTGTGGAAAGTACTGAAACTTTGCATTTCCAGGGTACTCTCTGTCACTTTAAACCATGTTTCAGTAACTGCACAGATGTCTATATTCTCAAGAGTAAGGGGGGCCTGGAGGGAGTGTAGACTTTTATTTAGGCCCCTAGCATTGAGCAGTGACACCTTGGGGTCCATTTCATAGATTCATAGGTTCATAGGTAAGTACTAGGCTAGCTGCCTTTGTGGGCCATTTTAAGCTTTGCCAGTTTCTCTCAAAGGCAGTGGCGGCTGGTGACTTCAAATCAAAGGGGGGGTTGTAGGAGACAGCTGAATGGGTGGGGTCAATGGAAATGGGTGTGGCCAGCTAGAAAGGGGGGGAGCTATTCTCAAAACCACAAAAACTGTAACTTTAATTAAATACGCTGCCCTGGGTGCCAAACCATCATTATGAGAGTCCAATCAAGACAAAATTAAGTGTAGAAGAAAAAATAATTCAATCCATTGGCTGCATGACAGCTTACTTAATATCTAGATGGAAACAAAAAGGATGTGAGGCATGAAAAAATAAATTACTTTTAAATACATTACTGGATTGCCAGTCAAAATCAAGTATAAGAAAAACAAGCAGCACTTAACTCAAATCACTTTTCCTTGCACTCCAGTTCTAATTATAATTTATATTCAGCTTTATTAAAGTACCAAGTAACATGCTGAAAGTAGCAATCTCTGTGATACCCTCACTTGTAAAAATGTTTCTTATCCAAAAAAGACCTGCTGCCTGACAACAACTATCTACTTGTTTCATGGGGAAAACATGATCAAAGTAAAAAATGAAAAGCAAACAAGAAACAAGCTCAACATATATTGCTTAAAGGATTACTGCACAGGATATGGACCACACATGATAGATTGGCATTCTGTTTAGTTTACAGGTAAAGCCTGTAATGAGCTTAACATAATGTAAAACTGTCCTTTATTACAAATACTGTCATATGCATTTTAATACCCAAGGCTTATACGTTATCTAGTTATGTAAGTATTCTCTGCGTGGCAACAACAGAAAGGCTTTCAATGTTGGCAATACTGCTTATTAAAACTTACTTGCATCTTACAATATCAGACAAGCTTACCTGATGGGCATTAAAGCACTGCTACTTAAACACAGAGCAAAAGGCACTTTCTGAATAATAATAAGCATAAATCAACAGTATAAAATATGACAGAAACCAGAACATTCTGCAAAATCAATGACAGATGAAAAGCCACTGTAGTACTTGTGTTTACCTTGGATGGGGGGGGGGGGGGATAGTCTGCACATTTACACTGCATAACTGCTCCTTGCCTTGCTTGGACACATCCAGAGTCACTACATGGGGGAGTGGGGTGCAACAAGTTTGTCACAATTTGAAATGTCTCTGGCTGACTGCGATGGCCCTGACACATTTGTCATACCTCTCAACCTCAGAGCAAGAAATCTGGACAAAGCCATACATAGAAGTGGGACAAAGGCCAAAAATAAGGACAATTTTTAAATATTGCTCTTATAAACTTAGAAAGATAATAGAATAGTAGGTCTTGCATTAGTATGAATTTTCTGAAAGGTACGGAATTTGAAACTCAAATGTCTTTCATTATTTTCTAACTTCAGTCTTTAATGATTTGCCACTAATTTGCCAAAAAAAACCACAATTTTATGAAAAATGGACCAAAAATGTGATGCAAAAATATAAAATAGCCACACAATACTGCTGGGAACCTGTCAAAGAAGGGACACTTTTTAATATTAGTATTGCTAACTTGAGCAGCTGACAAAATAAAAGAATCTACATGCATTTCTGAAATAAAAGTAATTTATAACTGATTATTACAGTTATTTATTGATTGTAAACCTTCTATGTTTTCTTCCAAAATTGCCATTTTGCAGAGGGATTATTAGGGGAAGAGCAACATTTTGAGCCAAAATCGGGGACAGTTGAAAGGTTTGGATATGTCTAATTTTATAAAGCAATTTATTTGCATGCACTTCTCAACCTGTTAATGCAGGAAATCTGGACAAGGCCAAATATATTGGGGGAACATACAAACACTACTAAAAATTGCTCTTGTATAAATTTAAGACAGTTGATAGAGTAACAGGTCTTGCTTTAGCATGCATTTTTCTGAAGGTTATGACATAAAACTCAATGTCTGTCATTTAGTGATTTCATTCCTAAATGATTTGCCAGAAAACCACACATTTTATGAGGAACAAACCAAAAATAAGAAGCAAATATCTACTCATTCTGCAAAAATATTGACAGCTGAGAGGTATAGTTCAACCGGGGCTGTCTGAGTTTGCTGCCCTTCCCCTCTCAAAATCATGGTCGATTGGAGCCTCCCCCCTGCAACCATTCCAATGTCCCATTCCTTGGTTATTTTGCCCCATTTACCATAAACACTGTAATGTGCATACTGCTTTACTTCTGCAATAATTTGGATTTCATTTGAAAGTTTTATTTTGCATTTTTACAGCACAAACCCCAATAGATATCTGCTAAACAAAGCAATGCAGTCTCACAAGGAAAACAGACTTAGCATTAAAACTTCTCTGCCCTTGAAACTCACATGCATTGAAACAGCATTGAAACCCACATTCAAAGAAAATACATTTTGCCAGTGGCAGATAAAGATTAACTTTGGGCTGTTTTCAAATCATAGGCCTCTTTTGGGCTGTTTTCAAATCATAAGCCCCTTGAACACAAAACATACACATGCTCTTTGATACACCTTCCCGATTGTATTAAATTGTATTCCTTGTACAATACAGTACAGTTGTTAGAGGGCATTTTAAATTTATTGTTTTGAACATTTTTTCCACTAAACAATGAAACAAAATACATGCACCAATGACAAAACTACCCAATTCAGAACATTTCCATCATAAAAGTCTACTCAACCTTCTACAGTCCACCAGTATCAGTAAATATGCACAATCTCTGAAGTAGTAAAAGTCATCTAAATAACTCCACATTAAAGAAATCTGTAACAATGAAGAGGTTGCTGCTAGCAAACAACTTTATATGTCATTGTTTATTCATCTACAAATAAAGTGCCTGTTGCCCTTGAGGAATAAATTGCCTATGTTGCATGCATTAAAAAAATTATAAGCTAGTAATATCGCAGTAGGGACTGTATGGCAAACTGATAACAGGTTCATAGTTGCTACTCTCGGTATCTTCGCCAAATAGGACTACAGCATCCACCCCCTTTACAACACAGTACAGTATCAGCAATGCATCTATCTACTGTGGGAGTAGAACCCACAGCCTTCTGCATCAAAAGCAAGTACACTATCTGTTGTGCTATTAACAATGCAAGCAGACTCAGAATAAGCAGCACTAAAGTTTTGTTCCCCTGCAGCTCTCAGCTCCTTGTAAAATCTACTCAACACGCAGTTGTATTTCTGAACTTTGCAGCATAAGAAATCTGGAAAAAGCCGAAATTTATTGTGGGGGGGGGGGTGGGGGTCAAAATTGCTTGTATAATGTTGGAAAGTTGCTAGAATTAAATGCTGTGTTACCACCATACATTTCACCGCCATGTCTTTAACCCAGGGGACCCTGTGCAAAACAGTCAGAGAAACATACCACTATGCCAAATCAGCTGTTTTGTGAAAGAGAGGATGACAAACTTAAATGGCTACCATTTAGTGAATTCAGTTCTCACCATAGCTGTCAACCTCTTAGCACAAAACACCTGAACAAAGCCAAAAATGGGGGACTACAGCCCCCAAACATATTCAGTGAATTCAGTTCTCACCATAGCTCTCAACCTCTTAGCAAAAAACATTTGGACAAAGCCAGCAATGGGGGGGAATACAGCCCCCAAACATTCAGTGAATTCAGTTCTCACCATAGATAGCTCTCAACCTTAGCACAAAATACCTGGACAAAGCCAATAATGGGGGAATACAGTCCCAAACATAGGGACAAATTTCAAATATCCATGTTATAAACTTAGACAACTGCTAGAATAAACGGTTTTGTGTTACCATGTACTTTCTGAAGAATACGAAGTCCGAAATTCAAATGCCTGTTATTTTTAAACATTTAACCAGGAAACTAGTCCGACTTGGAACAAAAGACAATTTTCAGCAGAGCAGGGAGAAACTCCAGACACATCTTTGTAAGATGGGAGGACATGCAGACTCCACACAGAAGGCACCCCAGCCATGAATCAAACCAGAGAACCTGTAGCTGTCAGGCAGCAATGCTACCAGTGCACCATTGCACTACAGATTTTGCAAGGAAAAATGTAGATACAGAAACCACAGATTTTATGAGGAACAGAACAAATATGAGGCAAAAATCTGCACATTTTTTAGAAATGGTGGTGGATAGGGAATTCAGGTCCTTGCCACCTGCATCCAAGGTACAGGGTTCAAGCCTGAGTATCTCTACCCACCACCATTTGTTCTCTCTAGCCACCAGTATATAGCAACTGGGGCATTACACACACACACACACACACACACACACACACACACACACACACACACACACACACACACACACACACACACACACACACACACACACACACACACACATTCACTGTAAAAAATGTGTCCAGCAGTATAATCCAGCCAGCGACTGTTTCCACACCTACCCAAAGCCTTTGTCCAGCAGTATAATCCATGTCATGAAGCCTTCACCTACCTGCAGTAAAAAATGTGTCCAGCAGTATAATCCACATGTATCCAGCCAGTGACTGTTTCCACACCTACCCGTTTCACGAACGAAGCCCGCGCAGCAGTGAAATCCCCGCAAGAGCTCACCCCTCAGTCCTCATTGGTTCTGCCTGCAGCTGAAGCAGTCCAGAGCTCCTCTGTTCTGTGCAGTTGTCACCGCACAGATTCCTGGGTATCTCACCGCACAGATTCCTGGGTATCTCTTTGTCTGTATCTGGACTGCTGACAAAGGCGGTCTGAGTTCCCCAATGTGTCCGCGCATGCCCAGAGGAGTCGGGACTCGTGATTTTTTGTTTTTGTTTTTGTTTTCTTGTTTCACAGATTTTTCTTTTGTTTTTTCTAGGTGGAAGGGCTGCAGTCCTGCAGTCCTATAGCATGAGCCACCCCTGCTCAAAGGTGAGAATCAAACCCTGTATCTTGTGCTTATGAGATAAAGACCTTATCCATTATGCCAACCACACCCCAAAAAAAGAACTTTGGGGGTGGATAAAGCTTTAGCTAGTGTTTGAAAGCTTAGAGTGGACAGGTACAGACTATCTTTGGCAAAGCAACATGGTTTGTTAACCACATCTTCCATGCTGATGAATATTGAATCCCCTAGAATGACATAAGAAAGACAGCCATTTGTTAAAATCATTCATTTTTTGCTCATATTGTGGCATCATCCTCAGTGATGGTAATATGTTGCTCAGTGCCAGGATCAAACCAGCCTGAAACATATAGTCTAAGAGCTCCATGTTGTCTCTTTTCATGTAGTTCAGGAAGGTACATCTCAAGTCATTTACCCCTACTTGGATTATGATGGACCATACTGGTACCTGTGGTGTACTGACTTGAATGTGTGTGTGATTTGACAGATCCTGGCTCCAGATAAGCAGCTAACCATTATTTTCTCCTTATTCCGGCTGGTTAGATGGGCACCAGTATATCTTACAATGGAGTCCTTTTTGGAATTTTGCAGAGAGATAATCAGCTGAAGGAGAGCCATTCTTCTTGATTTTTAATTGTAGGCAGTTGACCAGGGCTGGATCTAGCACAAGGAAACCTAGGCAGCTGCCTAGGGCACAGTGCTGGATGGAGGGTCTGCTTGGTCTTAAAAATAGTAATAATAATAATAATAATAATAATAATAATAATAATGATGATGATGAACAGAAACCCCGATTACACTCTGTTAGTCTGAGCAACATTCCATTCTGTCAACCCACTTCTCTGCTTTGTGCTCCTTTTCAGTGACACATTGCAACTTGTTTCAGGGGGAAATTTGTGCAAGATTTTGTGTTCTGATCTGCGAAGATTTTGTATTCAAACTAGTGTGGATGATTTGTTTCATTCATGAAAAAAGAAGTTATTTCATGTTCAAATCATTAAAAGCAGATGGAGGGAGGTGAATCTGTTTTAGAATTCTTTAAGTGGTCCCTCATACTCATTTCTTTTATAAAATTAGTCTTTAGAGTAGTGTTTTAGTGATTTTAAATATATATCCATTTATTTACTAAGGTACTATTCATATTATATATTCTGGACCAGGAACCAAGTGTCTGTGTGTGTGATTCTGTTATATCATTTTTCTTTTATCTTGATTTTAATTTGCGACAAGCTTATGTTTAGTCTTGATAAACAGAATTACTGGCTATTTCATTTTCTGATTTGATCTCTGGACACTGAATAATTTCAAAAATATTATTAAATGTTTCCAGAAGGTTAGAGGCATTGTAAACACTTGCTTGTTTTCCTCCACTATGATGAATGTTGCATGCTAATTTATTATGACAATATTTAAAGCTAATCTGTGTTCTTTTACTTGCACTTACTTTGTGTCCATTTAAGCCTGCCAGATTTTGCTAAAAAGTCCATAAAACAAATGGAATGTCAAGGTATTGTTAAGAAAATTAAAAGACTACCTGAAAATAATAAACAGTATGTTTTATATACCTGATATAATGGAACACTATTCAGAAAGCTGAGTGTGCAAACCTTGGCATTTTAAATACTTGATTTGTTCTGGCTGATGCTCACAAGCTTGTAGTCTATTCTTAACTTTAAGATCACAAAACAGTTGGGAAGGGGCATGTTCAAATCTCAAAGCTGTGTGACCTTGAAGTTTATATATTTGTAAGAGTGTGTCTGTGCTCATGTGAGTGTACATGTGCGTGTGTGCATGTGAGTGCATGTGTTCATGCGCACGTGTGTGTGTGTGTGTGTGTGTGTGTGTGTGTGTGTGTGTGTGAGAGAGAGAGAGAGAGAGAGAGTCTATGTGTGTGTAAATACTTGGTTCCTGCAACCTACAGTAAAGGTGTAAAGGAAGGAAATGATTGCAGTAAACAGGACCATTATCATATGAGCCATGCTCTTTGGGCACAATCTTTAGTTTCCTTGTTTTGTTGACTGTTGACAGTGTGTTTTATTATTTGGTTATGAATATACCAGACTGCATGAAGTCTATAGGTTTGATGTTAATATTTTATATATGAATGCATTTTTAATTAACTTTTTGATTTTGCATGCACACTGGTGTGAAATGTATCATGTTGGGTTACAACAGTCTGTCTAGTGCCTAGTGCAAGTGATAAAGCTTTTTCTGTAGTGCACGGTTTGAATCTCTCAACCTTCATTTGTCTGCTGTGTGACTCTGACCAATTTACTAAACAGTGTTCCTTTTATTTATTATATTGAGAATATTTATTTTTATACTTGGTGGCTTTGCAATTGCCTGCCCCTACTGTATATTTGATCTGTGACACTCCTCCCAGTCTAGTGTCTTTAGGTCATTCTACCTAATACAGAGAGAAGTGAAAACAAATTTGCGCTTTATTCATTTGCTTTTACTGTGTTTGTGTTTCTTCCTACTTTATTACTTATTTTGCTTTTGCTGCCTTTTCTTAAACGTACTTAATAGCATTTATTCTGCTGCATTTATTACTGCTTGTTAGTAGCCAATTAAATTGTAACTGTTATTCTAAGCCTTTGGATTATGCACTTGGGCTACAGACCAGTTGTTTCACATTGGGAAGGCTTGTGGTCTGCACTGTTGTGGCAGGACAGGTAGCTTACATCCTTCTGAGTTGGGAGTTGCTGATTGAAGGCTTAGTGTTTGTTATTCTAAAGTGTATTAGTTCTGGTTTAAGCCGCTTTGGGACAGTTTTTTTTTATATTAAGAAAGTGTGGTCTGCACTCTTGTGGAAGGCTGGATTCTGCCCTTCTGAGCTGGAATTTCTGGTCACAGGCTTATTATGCCTGCTTATTTGAACTGTTTCTTTCTGAAGTTGGTGCTCCTTGTTGCTGTAGCATAGACCAGATTCAGGCCTGCTGAATCTAGCTTTGTTTGTATAACTTGAGCACTGATCCAGGCCATCTTTTTTTTTTTTTTTTTTGAGAAGGTTCCCATGCACCCTAGCAGCAGGAGTGTGCAGTTAGAACTTGTCTGATTGAAGACTGCTGGAGCAGGGCTCAGTTTTGAGATTTTTTCTGGTTAATTGGGTAACTTGTTTAAATCAGTTTGTTCATTTTCTATTGTTTTATATATTTAAAAGAATTGCACTTTATTCATCTGCTTTTACTGTATTTGTGTTTTTTCCTACTTTATTACTAGGGGCGTTGACCACAACTCTGATCTGAGATATATAACAATAAGTATCCTTTTCTGTGCATTTAAAGTGTTTTTTTGATTGTATCTGCTTTATTTTATGAAAAAAAAAAAAATATATATATATATATATATATATATATATATATATATATATATATATATACATATATATATACTTGTTTCCCGCCTAAGCTAGTATAGTCCAGTTTTCAGGTTAAGTGCTGAATTCAGGGCTGTGTTACAAATCTCTGTGTTTACCCATAACTTACTTGGATAGAAGGAAGTTTCTCTGTTCACCTGTGAGAGAGGGGAGCTTTGAGCAGCCTATCTGTCCCTGGAGGAGTGGTTTCAGCCCAGAAATTAGTTTATTGGCCATTTTGGGTTAATTTCTATCTCTTTCTTTTCCCTGCTATAAATATCACATTTGCCTGGTTTTGCACGTCAAGCAGCACTGCTTAGCTAGGGTATAACTATTCCCGGCTACACAAAATCTCCTCTTCAATTTTTCCCTTTGAACTAGACAAAATTTCAACTTAAGCACTCAAGCCATTCATTTCTCAGCCTAGCACTTGCACAAAACTCATAGCAAGCACTTATAAACTCTAGCACTAGACCCTCCTATACTGTACAGAAGGACAAGGCTCTCTATTCAGCCTTACCAGCTATTCAGTAAAACAGTTCACTGTACCTATCCAGGCATGTCCAAAGGGCAGTTTCAGGTGTACTCTCCAGTCCAACTGGTGAATTTGGGCATCTTGAGGCAATGTTACAACTGCCTCATGTACACAGACAACCGCCTCCTCCTACCACCAAACACTAATACATGCGAGAGATGCAATTATACAGCCAAACTGGAGGCTAAGCGCTCTCAACCCAAGACTGGATCAGACAGTCAAGAGGAGAAGGGAAATACTTGCATCACACCACCAGTCTCAGATAGACCCATCAAACCAGCACTGGCAAAAATCACACATAAATACATGAAAACATACTCGGAGGCTCTAAATAAAAATCTGCAAAAGCAACAGAGACCTCCAAAGCAGACATCCAAGCAACCTCCACCCCCCAACACAAATCATGAAACACATACTTCACAAAACCAGTGTGCCATGCAATCATAGTCCTTAAGGCAAAATAACATACCCAACATACTAGTAATAGGTGACTATATAGTCAGGCACACTGACATCCCACTCACTAGGCTGAATAAGGAAAAGGTTACTGTTAGCTGTCTGTCGGGTGCCAGGATCCGCCACATAACACAAGCATTCAGGCCACTCCAGAACAAGTACAAATACGATTCTGTCATTGTCCATGTTGGTATGAATGACCTGAGCCAAACCACCCTGGACTACATGGAAAGAGATATGGAAGAGCTCTCAGATCTTGTAGCCCAGGTCGGTATGACCCTGACCCTGAGTAGCATCCTGCCCTCACCAAGAATGATACCATGGTATAAAGAAAAAATTATCAATTTCAACATTTGGCTACGTTTCTGGTGTCATTCAAAGGGGATCCAGTGTCTATCTGCCTGGGATGACATGCTTGACAAGCCATGCTACTTTGCTAGAGACGGCTTGCACCTGTCACCCTTAGGCTTTTGAATACTGGCCAAGGCTCTTGCCACCCCCATAGTGCCTTTCTTAGGCAAGGCTCAAAAGACAAACCCACCACCATAAATAGCACAAGTAACAAAAAACTGAGGGTAATGCTACTCAATGCCAGAAGTCTAAACCACAAAATGCATGCACTCGAGGCATTCCTCAGTATGGAGAAAACTGATATATGTGCAGTAACAGAAACCTGGTTTAAGGCTCCAGAGAGCACCCCAGCACTACCAGGCTACAACTCATACCATACATTTCGGCCACAGAACCCGGACCGAAATACAAAAGGTGGGGGCGTATCCATATTCATCAAGGATACCCACACCTCCAGGTTAGTGGCACAGCACGATGCTTCAGAGATCATCCACGTGCAACTAACAATGGGAAAAACTGCAATTCAAATTGTAGCTTGCTACAGATCACCCACCATGTCCCAGTACCACCATTCCACATTTCTGGAAACACTGGGAAATATAAAGGTCCTACCAAACACCCTAATATTGGGTGCTTTCAATTACCCAAACATTAACTGGGAGAACTACTCAAGTGCTAACTCCCTTGCCCAACATTTCCTAGAATTTATAAACTCAAACGCCCTGGATCAACTGGTCAATACTCCCACCAGAGGTGACAACATATTGAGCACCAACACGGGCGACCAGTGCTCCACACCGGAGGTCAACCCCTCGCTGGTTAGATCTGACCATAAACAAATCACTCTGGATATCCACATTCTGCCCCCACCCCCAGACAAGGAAACCACCGTGAAACTTTTCAAAAGCAAACTTCACATTACTTAAGACCGAAGTGGAAAGTTTCAAAGCCCCCATGCTAAAGGATAACATTGTCCAAGCTGAAAAATCCTTTACTAATGCATTCTACGGGCACCTACAAGAATACATGGATTGTGCTATCCCAAGCAAAACCAAGACTCACTCCTCCAAGAAAAGGAAACCAGTCTGGTGGACTCCTGCCATAAACAAGCTATACAATAGAAGGAGGAAACTAGTACAGAAAAGAGTAAAATCCCAAGAAGGGAAGACATCCCTGATCAGTATCAGCAGGAAACTATGATCCCTCATAAAATCATCCAAGGCGAGTTTCGAAAGAAAAATTGCCAAGGACTCCAAAGATAACCACAAGGCATTCTTTAGGTATGTCAAAAATCTAAGTGGCAATGCTCAGATCTGCTTGGAGTTAGTGCAGAATGGTACAAAATACATTGAACCGACCGATATCACCAACATCCTGACAGACAGGTGCAGCGCAAACTTCACCCTCCTCTCACCCCCGAAAGGGCCCATAACCATACCAGAAGAATGTAGAGCCCCTGAAATCACGACACTCAGGTTAAAACAGCCCTCTCCAAAGCCAAAAACACAGCATCAATGGGACCAGATGGTGTCCCAGGCTGCGTCCTACATGAGCTCAAAGACGAACTAACCACTCACCTAAACACACTGTTTAAACTCAGCCTCTACACAGGCTATGTACCCACAGAGTGGTGCACAGCAACGGTTATTCCACTCCACAAAGGTGGAGCCACAACAGACCAAGGGAACTATTGCTCTATAAGCCTGACTAGATTGGTCTGCAAGGCTATGGAGTGCATCATCATGGAACTCATTAACAGAGACATTGGGAACCTCCAAACACTGGACCCTACCCAATTCGACTTTGTTAAGGGCAGATCATGCCTCCTAAACCTGGTGGACTTCTTTGAGACAGTTACCAAGGCTATAGACGAGGGAAAGGTGGTACACACAGCCTACCTAGACCTCGCAAAGGCCTTCGACACCATTCCCCATTCTGGTATTATAGACAAGCTCACCAGCCTGAACATAAACCCCTACGTCACAAGATGGGTTGCCAACTGGCTCACAGACAGAACCCACATGGTAAGAGTTGCAGGAGCTAGGTCTGACTCTAAACCGGTTACAAGTGGTGTTCCCAGGGCTCAGTCCTAGGACCCCTCCTGTTCGGCATATACTTCTCAGAGGTACAGGCAAGCACAGGAGGACTATGGCTGACCAAGTTCGCAGATGACTGCAAACTAGGGCTATAATTGACTCTTCGGCTGACACAGACATCCTCCAAAAGGGTCTCACTGAGACGAATACCTGGTGTCAAAATTATGGCGTCAAGCTAAATGTCAAAAAGTGCATAGTCATCCCCTTTGGAAAAAAAAAAGTACCCACAAACTACCACATAGGTGGTAGTCCCCTAAATACAGAAGACGTAATAAGGGATCTGGGGTCCCAAATAGATAGTAATCTGTACTTTGATAATCGCATTGCCAAAGTGGTTAGAAAATCCTTCTATGTGGCCCACCTTATGACAAAAGGGTTCGCATCCAGATCAAAAGAGGTCATTGTGCCCCTCTACTCATCGCTCATCAGACCCATCATAGAGTACAATGCCCCATTTGGGATGTATCTTACAAGACACTTGCAACAGCTGGAAAGACCACAGAAGTACCTCACCAAGAGGATCACTGGCCTCAAACAGATGCCCTATGCAGCTCGACTCAATAAACTCCAGCTGTACTCGGTTGCATACCGCCAACTCAGAGGTGATCTCTGCCTGACATACAAGGCCATGTCCAACCCAGAACTGATGGACATGCTCCACCTAAAGAAAAGCTTATCCCCTCGAGCCACACGCTCTAGGGATCTAAACCTCACCACAACAATAAATAGGACATGCTGGAAGTATAGATTCCTGTCCCAGAGACTTCCCATGCTTTGGAAGGTTCCAATCTACATTAGGCAGAGCTCCTTGCTAATACTCTTTAAGAGAAACCTTGACGAGTGTTTGGGAAACAGAAAGTTTACCCCGGGGATCACTTCAGTGGCTCTGCTGGACAGAGGCACAGGGAACTAATCTAAGGGGGCGGCGAAACACATTCTGGCTAGGCTTATAAATGCCTTCAGTCAGATAGCCTAGTACCTACCTATGAACCTATATCTTCTTGGATGGCAAAACAGAGCTGGATTTTTTGTTAAATTTGGTATGTATTTTAGGAAGATGGCTGATGAGCAGATCTTGTCATACTTTTAATCTGAAATGTGTAATGTCTTTATTTTTGTCCTTTTGGGCCTGTGTATTCTTTTATGGCAACATAGGAGCAACAGTAAGCAAATGTAGTTATTTATTTATTTACATTTGTTTACCAGGAAAGTCCGACTGGGCCAGAAGCCTATTTTCAGCAGAGGCCCAGGGAGAAAAGCTCCACAAAAATATAAGCAAAATACAATAATTAAATAGCACAATAGTATATATACAGCAAGATGGAGAATACACAGCATCTAGTTAGTCTATACAAAGTAGTATTCAATACAGTTTTTCTAGTAGATACAGGTTCAAAAAGAAAAAACACACAAGCATTTCAGTAAAGATCACTGTGAGAAAAATAAAATTAGTACTGCGTAGATATTAAATAATAGTTATGAACAAATGCGATTGATATCATAAGATGCCTAGCCATATACACCTTTTAGTATAGTTAGAAGTTCTTGGTGCCCTCGCCCATACGTCTTTTTTTTTTTTTTTCTCACTAAAGTTTATTTATCACTTTTGTTTCTTGGTTTGTTTGTACTGTAAAACAGTGTGATGTTAACAGTTTGCATAATCTGCTCCCTTCATTTTCGCATCTTGCAAAATGTAGTTGTAACCATGACTTCCTCAGTAACCTAGTTGCTGTGTCTGGGCATGCGTCTTTTGAAATTTGTATGTGCTGTAGTTCTTGTGGTAGTATAGATGGACATACTGTCACATTTATTCCTTCTTTTCATATTACTTAATTATTTGTCAGTGTACTGTTTGCAGATCTTAGGAGGGGTGTGGCATTATTTTGACGTTTCTACTGTTTGGTGGGTCACATAAATATCGGTTTATTTTTGCTCTTATTCATATATGACTTGTGACGATGTATTGGTACTTGTTTTTGTTTTCTTACAGTTGCATTAGCTCTTTAGTGCTTTCCTAGTTCTTCTAGTGGAACTTTTGTTATGCCGATTTCTTCTTCATTTTAGTGCACCTGTCAATAAGTATTTTAATTGCCCAGTTTGTTTTCAAATTGATATTTCATTTTTTTCCTGTTTTAGTGCTGTTCATTTTAGTAGTAACACATTACAGAGTGTGGATAATGCTGGGTTTACCCACAGCTGGAGTGGTTTGATCACCAGGATACAATGCATGCCAGTTCTGCATGACAACACAGTTTGCCATCTTGTATCTGAAGGACTGCTAAGACAGATGGTAATACAGTGTTTGATTCTGGGATCATGTAGTTAGAGGCTTTATTAGGTGATAAGAAAGAAAGAAAGAAAGACTGGAAGTCAGTGGGGTGATGCCTAAATGAATAGAGACACGGGAGTAGCAAAGATTTTTGGAACCTGTGTACCACTCTCCAGACTGTTGACCCCTTCCCAAGACATTTGTCAGATACAGCAAGTATGCACCATTCTGGACACAAATCTCTTTTTTTTGCTAGCACATTTTTTTGATGTTTAACATCATGTTTTTCCTTTTGTTAAGAGGCTAAGCCCACTACACACAAGTATTCCTTTTTAGGGGAGACCCAAGAACAATGTCTGGTTAAATGGCTTGCCCAGATTCACACAGTTGGGAAGTAGAAATTGAGGGGATCAAATGCAGGACTACAGAATGAAGGTATGAATATTATTTACAGCTTGTGGCCTTAACCCTCTGAACTAAACACCAGACTATCTTCAGACTAAATTTCATTTATGAGTTTGACGCTGAGGTCTCTGATACCCTCGTGCTTGATAAAATGTTGCTACTTAAACATTGCTTTGTACATTACAAATTCACTGATGTATGCTTAGCTAGTTACACCCTGCATGGAGGTGAACTGGGATGCCCACCACCAAAGACAGTGGCTTGTTCAGGCCCATGAGGCTATGGCCCCAGCATTATTTGATAGACTGGGGCCAACCCCCACCAATTTTTGGCTATAATGTTTTTTTTTTTTATTGTGACAAACTTGGCTGGTTGTTTTCATGGGTGCTGCTAAACTACATAATAACATTTCAGATACAGTTCTCAATAGTAAAGCGTGTGCAATTGTGTTCCAAATATCAGACAATGAACAACAGTAGCATATGTATTTTCTTGTCCCAAAATTTTAAATACAAGTTCTGTTCCCAGTTCATGCCATACAAACTAACCCCCTACTTTAAGACAATGTATCAATCAGTTCATAGATTTCTTTCTCATAATTTTTATGAGAACCTGTATTATGCTACCTTAAACTGACAAATATAAGTTCAAAGGTAAGTACTAGGCTATCTGCCCATGGGCATTTATATGCCTAGCCACAGAGTGATGGCTTTCGCCTCCCCATTAGATTAGTAACCTGGGCCTCTGTCAACAGGGCTCCTGAAGTGATCCCAGGGTAGAACTTACGATTACCCATCCACTCATCAAGATTTCTCTTGAAAAGGGTCAGAGAGGAGCTCTGTTGAATATGGATTGGGATTCTATTCCAGAGTGAGGGGAGTCGCTGGGACAGGAATCTATCCCTCCATCATGTCCTGTTTATTGTTGTACATAGGTTCAAGTCGCTAGAATGAGTGATTCTGTGGGATCTCATTTTTTTGAGGTGAAGCATGTCCATTAGTTCAGGGTTTGACATGGCCCTATAGGTCAGACATAGGTCACCTCTGAGAAGATGGTAAGCGACTGAGAAGAGCTGGAGCTTTTTAGTGCTTCATAGGGTAATTGTTTAAGGCCCTTAATCCTCTTAGTGAGGTACTTCTGTGGTCTTTCTAGTTGTTGCAGGTGTCTAGTGAGGTACATCCCAGATGGGGCATTGTACTCTGTTATGGGCCTAATGAGTGAGGAGTGAAGGGGCACAATCACCTCCTTGGATCTGGATGAGAAACCCTTTGTGATCAGGTGTGCCACATAGAAGGATTTCCTGACCATTTTGGCTATGTGGTTATCAACGGAGAGCATGCTATCTACTTGGGTACCCAGGTCCCTAATTACTTCTTCTGTACTTAGTGGATTCCCATCTATGTGGTAGTTTGTAGGTACTTTGTTTTTCCCAAATGGGATTACTGTGCATTTTTTGGTATTTAGCTTGAGGCCGTGACTTTGACACCAGGTGTTTGTCTCTGTGAGACCCTTTTGCAGGATGTCTGTGTCAGCTGGAGAGTCAATTATTGCACCCAATTTACAGTCATCTGCGAACTTGGTTAGCCACAGTCCCTCTGCCTTTGCCTGTACTTCGGAGAAATATATACCAAACAGGAGGGGTCCCAGGACTGAGCCCTGTGGGACTCCACCTATAATGCCTTTTCTGTGCCAGCAATTAAAACATTGGGAGTTCTTTAATTTGGGTAATGAAATTCTATTTATGTTTGCTGAGAGAGAACAACCAAGAATGTACATAGGATTTATTGCATTAATTCATTTTATTTATTCATTTGTTTAGTCTGTTAAATGGATAGGTGAACTGATTCAAAAACCCTTATCAGTAATAATACCCTGTTTCAGAGGTTGTGCAGTAGAATGTTGAGAGCTAACAAAGTAATGAGTGTATACAGAAGGTGATCATATGCTTTAGATGTCAATTTATGAAAGTAAGAATACTGACATAGTAAAGCATATAAATATATGTGAAGAAATTTGTAAGAAGTTTTAGATGCAAGCTGAAAGAAAAGTCAGATGTATAGGTTATAAAATGCACATAAACAAAAGAACTTAGTAAATAATTTGTGAAACACAAATGAGACTGGGACTCCGGGATGTATGTTGAAAGACAATGCAAATATACAAAATGTAAAATGCATATCAACGAAACCTTTTTTTTCTAGAATAAAACCACACTAGTATGTAATCTTCACACATAAAACTCCATTCAATGAAACAACAAAGTCATTGGCGGTAAACTGAGAAGGTTGTGATAAAGAGGCACCAAGAATGGGACAGAATATCTAGCGTGAGTAGCAATATAGAAGAATGTGAGGAAGGGAGTGGCATCTGAGGAGTTATGGCGATATTTGTGGGAAGCATTTGCATGAAATGGTGTGTGGAGAGTTTTTCTAAAACTACCAAGAAATGGCAGGGATCTAATTTCAGATTGGAAGGAGTTGTTTTCAAATAGCAGAATTTTAGGCATTAGATGAAAAAAAACTGTTTAAGAAAAGCAGTGTTCCATTTATGAAAAAAAAAACAAAATGTTCAAAGTGTTAGCTAGCAAATATGGACAACCACATTGTCCTTAGGTGTACATGCAGTGACTGAGTGTTTTGCTGTGTACAAAACAGACTAGCAGCCTGTCAGGGATTAGTGTTCTGCCTTGTATCCAATGAATGCTGGAACAAGTTCCAGATTCTCCCCCAACCCTGAACTGGATAAAGAGAGCAACTAGAAAATGAATGAAAGAATGACGATTTTTTCTCCATGTTAAAACACGCTACACAGACAGATAAGAGAAGGGTCTACAAAGCTAAAAAAGAAAAAACAAAGTTCATGCATGTAAAGTTTAATTTGCTATGATTGCTAAATTACTTTTCACTGGAATAATAGTAATAGTTATAATCCAGCAAGAATGGACCTTTTGATGGCTTGATGATCAGGCATCTTTAGTGATGAAAACCAATTTTCAGAAATGTAATTTAAAGCAACAGAAAACACCAGCTTATACTGTATTATTCTATTAAGACATGAATTCACATCAGACAGTTTTCAAATGGAAAGGGATGAGGTGTGTGCATGTGTATGTGTCTGTGTGCATGTGCATGCAAGTGTGTGTGTATACATGCACATACATATTCTTGCACTTGCATGTTTTATGGCTGCTACTTGCTAATGGTAATGCTAAGAGCATGGACTGAGAAAGAGAAGCAGCAGATGGGACTGCATTGTCTTATGGGGTCTGTGAGCTGTTCTGCTCTATTTTTGGCATCTGTGTAGAGAAAATAAAAAGGGCTACACTTGTCAGACTGAGTATGTACAGTAACCATATGAATTAAATAGTATAATTAAAAAGAAAACATGTTAAGAAATGTTCATTTAGAGTGACCTTTTAAATCCATACAAAGATGGGGACTCCTGCAGACAGCCTGATAGGCAAAGGACCAAATCCCAGAGGACTCAAGACACACCTTTGCAACAGACAGCTGCATAACAGTGGTACAGTATAGGGGACAAGCTGGGACGAAAGGCATAAGTAAATAAGTATTCCAGTATTATTACACAGTCCACAACACTGAATGCTGCCAAGAGTTTAAACAGGGGACCAGAAGTGAATAATATTATTGACCTCTTGCTAACAAGAGAGGATTTATGACCCTAGTGAGGGCAGTCTTGGTGTTGTATCTAGACTAAAATCCAGACTTAAATGAATTACAAATGTTACATTCCTTGAGGAGAGAGTCAGTCTGTTTGCACCTCCTTCTCAAGAGTGTTGCTAATGAAAACAAGGTTAAAGATGGGATAGCAACCTAAAAGACTGACCCAGTAGACCAAAATCTTATGAGAACTGGGGTGACCAATTCCATCTTTAAAGCTAATTAAAAAATCATAGGCTCAAACAAGGAAGTGAGAGTCCGATAGAGTCCAATAGATGAAGGAACCTAGGCATTCCATGCAGACAGTAACCAGTTTGGTTGTACACAAGTCTCCATCCTGCAGTACTGGTTTGGTTCTGTCGCTGCCTTTACTGTCTGATGCTGAACAACTCATTTAATCAGACAGTGCTCCTCAGCCAAGAGAAAGTGGTCTTGGTTTGGTTAGCTAGATATATAAATAAAATGAGTTAATTAAAATTTCAGTTTAATCCAATAGCAGACATCACAATCTCTTAGTACAAGAAATCTGGACAAATTCTAAAATAATGGGGGACAAAAGCCCCAAAATAGGGACAGATTTTAAATACTGCTGTTATAAACTTAGAAAGTTACAATACAGGATTTGTGTTAGCATACATTTTCTGATGGATATGAAATATGAAACTCAAATGTATATCATTAGTTAGTGGCTTCAATCCTCAACGATTTTTTAGAAAACCACAAATTTTATGAGGAATAGACCAACAATACGAGGCAAAAATCTCACTGGAAAGCAGCCCTCTCAACTGCCCAGATTTTTTGCAGAATGTCCTGATTTTTGCCTCATATTTTTGGTGTGTTCCTCATAAAATGTGTAGCTTTCTGGCAAATCACTGGGATGATCTGAGAACTGAAGTCACCAAATAATGACACACATTTGAGTTACAGACTTCAAATCCCTCGGAAAATATATGTTAACACAATCCCTGTCACTGTAGCATCTTTCTAAGTTTATAAGAGCAATATTTAAAATCTCTCCCTATTTTTGGGCATTTGACCCCCCCCCACACATTTTTTCAGTCTTTGTCCAGATTTCTTGCACAAAGAGGTTGAGAGGTATGCTGGAAAGCCCAAGGCCCAGATGCAGTACCTAACTTCTGTCTAAAAGTATTAACATCTTTATACAATGATTAAGCCCTGAGTAAGAACTTATATGCGTATCCCAAACAAACACCAACCTGGTTAATAATAGGGAAAATGATACTCCTCCTTAAAGTGAACCTGCAGGATATCCTAAAAACTATAGACTAATAACTTGCCTTCCGATGATGTGCAAATTATATACTGGAATTTATACTGACAGAGTTTATACTCCTTTAGAAGAAAACTCAATCATGGCAACAGAACAAAAGGGTAACAAACAGAACACCAAATACCATCCCTAAAGTCAACCTACTTCTTCAGCTGACAAGTGCTTGTGGGGGTCAAACCCCACCAGAAATATAATCACTGATTGCTAAATTTGAAAGTTATTTAAATGCATTCATTTATTGTTGCATGGTAAGTGAACTAGTCCATTTCTGAACCTTTTCAACCAAGACCTGGGACATATGGACAAGGAAGTGAAATGAAACTGATATAAGCAGTTTAGAGTAACCAATCAACCAGCATGTTTTGGGGAGAACATACAGCATGACTGGTAATAAGCCACACGGACATAGGAGGAACACAAAAAGTACAGATGGGTGGTGACTACAAGTCAAAGGTGCACCCCAGATCCTGGAGATGTGGAGTGGAGATCTTACCTACTGTGCCACTCTGAGTAGAGTTGGATGGCTGAGGAAAAAATAGTACAGCTACATGAAATCTAATTGCCCTGAAGTGGACAACATTGAGTACTATATCATGTTTTACTTAGTGTACTAGCTGCTTAAACACAGTCACAGTAGCAAAACAAAGTATACAACAAAAGTTGTACATAGTTGCTAACTTTCTAGTATCATTGTACGTCTAGTTCGATCTTAGCATATTACTCACATTAGCTTGTAACACAATTCTTGAATTAACAGAATCATAGCAAGACTGATGATAAAAGACAGAAACCTGCACAAATTCTTTATTCTGTGTTCTGTCCTTCATTCTCACCTTTGAACAAGTTATGCAAACAAACTTAAAAGCTTTGTGATACGCTGATAAAGATAACTACAGTTTCTGGGTAATTTGTCAAGTGTTGTTAAAGTATCACCAAGAAACAAATACTCGGTAGAAAGCAAACCTGCTGATAGTTCTGTTAAGTCTGGGGCCTTCCACTCATGTTTCACAGTGACAGCAAGACATATGAAGAACAAGCACACATCCAGGTTACTAGATGAAATGGATCCCATCCCAGTAATGTGTAATATTAAAGGCCATTCTTTCCATGAACTAATTACAGGCTCATTTTAAAAGTTGGTTGACTTCATGGTTTCAATAAATTTATTATGTTGTGTTTGCTGACATCATGGGTAAAATAAGATTTTACAATATTCTTCTTTATAATGCACCCCCACTCACTTTCTCCCTCTCTTTCTCTCTCTCTCTCTTACACACACACACACACACACACACACACACACACACACACACACACACACACACACACACACACACACACACACACACAAATACAGCAAAAGAGGCTGCTGAGCATAACTCAGTGGCAACTCCAACCCCAAACTGTGTACATCCAAAAAAGAGGGATGGTGGGTGGGTACTGCTAGTAAAGCAGTGTGTTTTGTTTATTGGAGTTATTCATTTAAGGTTTGGTTACTTCTATATTTTTATCTTTTTCTTATATTCCATTTTGTTTTGTTTTATGTTTTTTGTTCTTTTTGGAGTTTTAAGAGGTCTTGGCTAGGGTCGGTTAGAATTCTTTTGCAGACAGTGAATAACATCCAGCTAATTAGTGGGAGGAGCTGAGAAATAGCATTCCAAATTTAACTATAAATATTTAGTGGCATCTTTATTTATTTTTATTTATTTATTTTATTTATTTTACATTTGTTTACTGAGAATGTCTGACTGGACACAGGTCCTTTTTCAGTAGAGGCTTGGGGAAAAAAGCTCCTAATACAAACATATAACTTACTTATTGTACAGTTTTGCTTACATAAAATATTAGTTACCATAAAACAATATGAGATACAAAGAAACAGTGTACAGCACTTGTGGAAGTATATAACAGTATATAAAATAAAATCTCAAACAGAATTAAATTCCAACATTATTCAAGTTTGTAAATGTAGTATACATACATATAAGACATATATATATATATATATATATATATATATATATATATATATATATATATAGGTTCATAGCTATCTGCCCTAAGGCATTTATAAGCCTAGCCCAAAGTTTTGTGGCTTACGCCACCCCTTATATGAAAAAATACTGTGCCCATTAGTTTGTTGTGCCTCTGTCCAGCAGTGACACAGAGATGATTCCCGGGGTAAACCTACGATCTCCCATCCACAGGTCAAGATTTCTCTTGAACAGAGCCAGCGAGGTGCTCTGCCTCACATGGACCGGGATTTTATTCCACAGCATAGGGAGTCTCTGAGTGATAAATCTATCCCTCCAGCACATCCTATTTATATCCGTGCTAAGGTTTAAGTCGCTTGCTCTAGTGGTTTTGGTGGATTTGGATTTTTTGAGGTGGAGCATGTCCATTAATTCCGGGTTGGACATGGACTTGTATGTCAGGCACATGTCACCTCTGAGCAGATGGTATGCGACTGACTAGAGCTGGAGTTTCTTCAATCTGGCAGCATATGACAGATTTTGGAGTCCCTTTATCCTTTTGGTGAGGAACTTTTGGGGTCTCTCCAATTGCTGCAGATGTCGGGTGAGATACATCCCGAATGAGGCATTTTACTCGATCATTGGTCTGATAAGTGAAGAGTACAGGGGAACAATGACCTCACTAGATCTGGATGTGAATCCCTTCATGATCAGGTGGGCAATGTAGAAGGTCTTTCTAACCACTTTAGCAACGTGAGTGTCAAAGAAAGGCCACTGTCAACCTGGGTCCCCAGGTCCCTGATAACCTCTTCTGTGCTTAGTGGATTGCCACCTATATGGTAGCTTGGGGTTACCTTGTTTTTCCCTAAGGGTATGACTATACATTTTTTGGCATTTTAACTTCAGGCCATGGCTCTGGCACCAGCTATCTGTTTCCGTGAGTCCCTTCTGAAGGATATCCGTGTCCGATGCACTTTCCACTATGGCGCCCAGTTTGCAGTCATCTGCAAACTTTGTCAGCCAAAGTCCTCCCATGTTGGCCTGTACTTCTGAGAAGTAGATGCCGAACAATAGGGGGCCAAGGACCGAGCCCTGTGGGACACCACTTGTGACCGGCTTGGAGTCTGACATAGCGCCAGCAACTCTAACCCTGTGGGTTCTGTCCTTAAGCCAGTTTGCAACCCATCTTGTGACATATGGGTTTACATTTAAGCTGGTAAGTTTTTCTACAATACTCGAATGGGGTATTGTGTCGAAAGCCTTTGCAAGGTCAAGGTAGGCTGTATGGACTGCCTTTCCCTCATCAATGGCCTTGGTGACTGTTTCGAAGAAGTCGACCAAGTTCAAAAGGCATGATCTGCCCTTGACGAAGCCAAACTGGGTCGGGTCCAATGTCTGCAAGTCCTCTATATCTTTGTTTATGAGCTCCATTATGATCCTCTCCATAGCTTTGCAGACTAGACTTGTTAAGCTTATGGGGCAGTAATTACCAGGGTCCGTAGAGGCACTGCCTTTGTGGAGTGGTTCCACAGTTGCCGTACGCCACTCCTTGGGCACGTATCCTGTGGTAAGGCTGAGATTAAATAGCTGCCTTATGTGCGGGTTTAATTCCTCATTTAGCTCATGTAGCACACAGCCGGGGACACCATCCAGTCCCATTGATGCTGTGTTTTTCGCTTTACAGAGAGCAGCTTTCACCTGCATTTGAGATGTCTGGGAGGCTACACTCGCTGGGATTCTTATCCCTCCTTTAGGGGGGAGAGGGGGGTGAAGTTTGCACTGAACCTGTCTGCCAGTATGTTGGCAATGTCTGTGGGTTCAGTGATTTTTGTATCATTTTGGACTAATTCTGAGCATATCTGGGAGTTTCCACCCAGGTTCCTAACATAGCTAAAAAGGGCCTTATGATTGTCTTTTGAATCCATGGCAATTTTTCTCTCAAAATTGGCCTTAGTTGATTTTATGAGTGCTCGTATTTTTTACTAATAATGATCAGGGGTGACTTCCCTTTTATGGATTTTGTTCTATCATGTAATAGCTTTCTCCTCTTATTGTAAAGTTTGTTAATGGCTGGGGTCCACCAGACTGGACGTTTGCCCTTTGTGGAAAGAGTCTTGGTTTTATTTGGGATTGCCTGATCCATGCAGTCCTCGAGGTGTTCATAGAAGGCATTTGTAAGGGCTTCCGCAGCTTGGGTTGTGGTTTCCACTGGCTCAGGGGCCTTGAAGGATACCACACCAGTCTTGAGTAGTGTGAAGTTTGCTTTAGAGAAGTTCTTCACTGTGGTCTTTTTTTTGGGGTGGGGGCGGGATGTGGAATTCCAGTAAGATTAGTTTATGATCAGATCTCACCAATGAGGGATATACTTCCGGTGTGGAGCATTTTGTCCCCATGTTTGTGATAATGAGATCTAGTATATTTTCTCCTCTTGTGGGAACAGTGACTAGCTGTTCCATGGCATTTGAATTTATGAACTCCAGGAACCATTGGGCTAGAAAGTTAGTGCTTGAGTAATGTTCCCAGTCTATATTCGGGTAGTTGAAGTCACCCAATATGATGGTGTTTGGAGACACATTTATACCCTCCAGTGTCTTCAGGAAGGCTGTGTGGGGTTCCTGAGTTTGAGAGGGTGGCCTGTAGCATGCTACAATTTGTAGAGCAGTTTTGCCTATGGTTAGTTGCACCTGGATGGTTTCAAGCTTCGCGTTGCCACCAACCTGGAGGTGTGGGTATCCTTTATGAATATGGATACACCCCTCCTTTTGTGGTGTGGTCCGGGTTTTGGGGCCGGAACACATGATATGAGGTAAAACCTAATAGTGCCGGGGTGCTCTCAGGAGCCTTGAACCAGGTTTCAGTTACAGCACAGACATCGGTGTTCTCCATACTGAGAAGGGCCTCGAGTGCGTGCATTTTGAGATTTAGACTTCTGGCACTGAGCAGCATTACCCTCAGTTTCTTCCCATTTTTGTTTTCTAGGGTGGTAGGTTTAGAATTTGAGCCTTGCCTAAAAAAGGCACTATGGGGGTGGCAAGAGCCTTAGCCAATATCCGGAATCCCAGGGGTGACAGGTGCAAGCCATCCCTTGCGAAGCATCGTGGCTTGTCAAGCATGTCATCCCAGGCAGACAGACACTGGATCCCCTTTGAATGACACCAGGCATTAAGCCAATTGTTAAAGCTGATCATCTTGTCTCTATATTGTGGCATCATTCTTGGTGAAGAAAGGATACTGCTCAGGGTCAGGGTCATACCTGCCTGGGCTACATAATCAGAGAGCTCCTCTATGTCTCTTTTCATGTAGTCCAGGGAGGTACATCTCAGGTCGTTCACACCAGCATGGACAATGACTGTGTCATATTTGTACTTGCCGTGGAGTGACCCGAGTGCTTGTGTTATGTGGTGGATTCTAGCGCCCGATAGGCAGCTTACTGTGACCCTCTCCTTGTTCAGCCTGGTGAGCGGGACGTCAGTGTGTCTGACTATGGAGTCACCTATGACAAGTATGTTTGGTGTAGTATTTGGCCTTAAGGGCTGTGACTGCTTTGCACACTGATTTTGTGGTATATGTGTTGCTTGTGGGGTGTATTGAGGTAGCAGTTGTTTGGGTGTCTGCTTTGGAGGCCTCTGCTGTTTAGGTAAATTTTTACTCAGAGCCTCCGAGTATGTCTTTGTGTGTTTATGTGTTTGATTCAGTGGTGTGGTAGCATTATGTGAGGCTGGTTTTGTGGTGTGTGTAGTTGCCTTCTCTTCCTGTCTGGTCTTGCCAGTCCTGAGTTGAGAGAGCTCAGCCTCCAGTTTGGCTAAATAGCTGCATCTCTTGCAAGTATTTGTGTTATGTGGGAGGAGGAGAGGGTTGTCTGTGTACATGAGGCAGTTATAACATTGCCTCAAGATTCCCAGATTCACCAGCTGGACCGGAGAGGAGATTGACAACTGACCTTTGGACATGCTAGAATAATATTGGGAATTCCTTAATAATTGAAAACAAGGGCCAGTGGGGAGTGAGGGTGTAGTGCTTTTAATTATTAGGGCTGACTTATATAATTGCTTTAGTGAGCAAGTGCCAGGTAACTTGAGTGCAATGTGTTACAAGTAACTAAATGCAAAAACGACAAACAGTAACTTTCTTTCAAGTGAAACAAGGAAATAAGTACAGTAAGCAATGCAGATATCACTAGTGATCCACAGAAGTGCTGAGAAGCTGCGTATTAGGTGGAATTAGCATTCCAGGGAAATAACAAGCAAACAAACAACAAGCATATAAACAAAGCTAGATTCAGCAGGCCTGGATCTAGTCTATGCTACAGCAAACAAGGTGTACCAATTTCAGTAAGATACAGTTCAAATATTCAGGCACTATAAACCTTTAACCAGAAATTCCCAGCTCAGAAGGGCAGAGTCCAGCCTCTTCTCCCACAAGAGTGCAGACCACGAACATTCTTAATGTAAAATAACTGGCCTGAAGCCCAATTGCCTAAACCAGAACTAATACACTTGGACACTGGGCTCTCAATCAGCAGTTCCCAACTTAGAAGGATGAAAGCTACCTGTCCTGCCTCCATAGTGCTTGCCACAAACCTTCCTAATGTAAAACAACTGGTCTGAAGCCCAAGTGCTTAATCCAAAAGACTTAGAATGATAGCTACACTTTAATCATGTTACAACCAAGCAGTAATAAATACAATTGAATACTTTAGAGAATGTCTGGATTAGTGCTCAAGTTACACAAACAAAGCTAGATCCAGAAGGCCCGAATCCAGTCTATGCCACAGCAAACAAGGAGCACCAACTTCAGTAAGAAGCAGTTCAGATATGCATGCACTATAAGCCTTCAACCAGAAATTCCCAGCTCAGAAGGGCAGAGTCCAGCCTCTCCTCCCACAAGAGTGCAGACCACGAACCCTCTTAATGTAAAATAACTGGCCTGAAAGCCCAAGTGCTTAAACCAGAATTAATACACTTTTAGAATAACAGACACTGAGCCCTCAATCAGCAGTTCCCAACCTAGAAGGATGTAAGCTACCTGTTCTGCCACAACAGTGCAGACCACAAACCCTCTCAGTGCAAAACAACTGGTCTGAAGCCCAAGTGTTTAAACCAAAAGGCTTAGAATGAGTTACACCAAGCAGTAATAAATACAATTGAGTATTTTTAAGATGATGCAAAAGTAAAATGAAGTAGGTAGAAACACAAGTACAGTAAAAGCAGATGAAATTTTTTTTTTTTTTTTTTATCTGAACAAGTGCTGAGATCAAAGAAACAGATTTGAGTGCTGAAACTAGAAAACTGGCTAGTTATAAGAAAAAAAACAAGCTAGAAGGCTTCCCTCAAACACAGAAGGGCTTGGGGGCTCAGAAGCCTACAAATAGTATATACCACTTAACAGGAAAGGCAGGAAATAAGCTTAATTTTTTTTGTCTGTTTCCCAGATGCTCTCTTTGTACACAGTAGGAGTGCCTGAAATCAGAATATGATCTCACTGCACTCAGTTGAGTGAGCAAATGAGATGGGCCCAGAGGCAGGCTGAGGGGCGGGCAGTTTCAAGGCCACTAAGATTAACACCAAAACAAAAACAAGGAGGGTGGGTGGGAATAACTGAAGAGCAGAACTGCCAGTTCAGTTAAATATTCCTTCAACACAGTTTAAATCAAATTAAATACTGTATTTTTTTTAAAAAATTGCAGATAAAGGTACTTAAATTCTCTTATACGTCCAGTTGAATATAACCAAGTTCTTAGCCGGCCAAAGCTGAGGTTTTTAAGCAGAAAATATATCACACTGTACCACTTAAATAGGCAAGGACAGGAAATCAAAGAATGTGGCTACCCCCACACCTGTAATTACTAGCAAATAACAAAATTCAGCAAACACTAGCTTCAGTTCAAGTTACTGAAGAGCAGAACTGCCAGTTCAGTTAAATATTCCTTCAACACAGTTTAAATCAAATTAAATACTGTATTTTTTTAAAAAAAGTGCAGATAAAGGTACTTAAATTCTCTTATACGTCCAGTTGAATATAACCAAGTTCTTAGCCGGCCAAAGCTGAGGTTTTTAAGCAGAAAATATATCACACTGTACCACTTAAATAGGCAAGGACAGGAAATCAAAGAATGTGGCTACCCCCACACCTGTAATTACTAGCAAATAACAAAATTCAGCAAACACTAGCTTCAGTTCAAGTTACTGAAGAGCAGAACTGCCAGTTCAGTTAAATATTCCTTCAACACAGTTTAAATCAAATTAAATACTGTATTTTTTTTTAAAAAAAGTGCAGATAAAGGTACTTAAATTTTCTTATACGTCCAGTTGAATATAACCAAGTTCTTAGCCGGCCAAAGCTGAGGTTTTTAAGCAGAAAATATATCACACTGTACCACTTAAATAGGGAAGGACAGGAAATCAAAGAATGTGGCTACCCCCACACCTGTAATTACTAGCAAATAACAAAATTCAGCAAACACTAGCTTCAGTTCACGTTACTGAAGAGCAGAACTGCCAGTTCAATTAAATATTCCTTCAACACAGTTTAAATCAAATTAAATACTGTATTTTTTTTTTAAAAAAGTGCAAATAAAGGTACTTAAATTTTCTTATACGTCCAGTTGAATATAACCAAGTTCTTAGCCGGCCAAAGCTGAGGTTTTTAAGCAGAAAATATATCACACTGTACCACTTAAATAGGCAAGGACAGGAAATCAAAGAATGTGGCTACCCCACACCTGTAATTACTAGCAAATAACAAAATTCAGCAAACACTAGCTTCAGTTCAAGTTACTGAAGAGCAGAACTGCCAGTTCAGTTAAATATTCCTTCAACACAGTTTAAATCAAATTAAATACTGTATTTTTTTTAAAAAAAGTGCAGATAAAGGTACTTAAATTCTCTTATACGTCCAGTTGAATATAACCAAGTTCTTAGCCGGCCAAAGCTGAGGTTTTTAATCAGAAAATATATCACACTGTACCACTTAAATAGGCAAGGACAGGAAATCAAAGAATGTGGCTACCCCCACACCTGTAATTACTAGCAAATAACAAAATTCAGCAAACACTAGCTTCAGTTCAAGTTACTGAAGAGCAGAACTGCCAGTTCAGTTAAATATTCCTTCAACACAATTTAAATCAAATTAAATACTGTATTTTTTTTTTTAAAAAGTGCAGATAAAGGTACTTAAATTCTCTTATACGTCCAGTTGAATATAATCAAGTTCTTAGCCGGCCAAAGCTGAGGTTTTTAAGCAGAAAATATATCACACTGTACCACTTAAATAGGCAAGGACAGAAAATCAAAGAATGTGGCTACCCCCACACCTGTAATTACTAGCAAATAACAAAATTCAGCAAACACTAGCTTCAGTTCAAGTTACTGAAGAGCAGAACTGCCAGTTTATGTCTATATATATAAGACATATATATATAATATATAAAAAAAAATTCATCTGCTTTTACTGTACTTGTGTTTCTACCTACTTTATTTTACTTTTGCATCATCTTAAAAGTACTCAATTGTATTTATTACTGCTTGGTGTAACTCATTCTAAGCCTTTTGGTTTAAACACTTGGGCTTTTGACCAGTTGTTTTGCACTGAGAGGGTTTGTGGTCTGCACTGTAGTGGCAGAACAGGTAGCTTACATCCTTCTAGGTTGGGAACTGCTGATTGAGGGCTCAGTGTCTGTTATTCTAAAAGTATTAATTCTGGTTTAAGCACTTGGGCTTTCAGGCCAGTTATTTTACATTAAGAGGGTTCGTGGTCTGCACTCTTGTGGGAGGAGAGGCTGGACTCTGCCCTTCTGAGCTGGGAATTTCTGGTTAAAGGCTTATAGTGCATGCATATCTGAACTGCTTACTGAAGTTGGTGTGCCTTGTTTGCTGTGGCATAGACTGGATTCGAGCCTGCTGGATCTAGCTTTGTTTGTGTAACTTGAGCACTAATCCAGGCATTCTCTAAAGTATTCAATTGTATTTATTACTGCTTGGTAGTAACTTGATTAAAGTGTAGCTATCATTCTAAGTCTTTTGGATTAAGCACTTGGGCTTCAGACCAGTTGTTTTACATTAGGAAGGTTTGTGGCATGCACTGTGGTGGCAGGACAGGTAGCTTTCATCCTTCTAAGTTGGGAACTGCTGATTGAGAGCCCAGTGTCTGTTATTCTTAAAGTGTATTAGTTCTGGTTTAAGCACTTGGGCTTCAGGCCAGTTATTTTACATTAAGAAGGTTCGTGGTCTGCACTCTTGTGGGAGAAGAGGCTGGACTTTGCCCTTCTGAGCTGGGAATTTCTGGTTAAAGGTTTATAGTGCCTGAATATTTGAACTGTATCTTACTGAAATTGGTACACCTTGTTTGCTGTAGCATAGACTAGATCCAGGCCTGCTGAATCTAGTTTTGTTTATATGCTTGTTGTTTGTTTGCTTGTTATTTCCCTAGAACGCTAATTCCACCTAATACGCGGCTTCTCAGCGCTTCTGTGGATCACTAGGGATATCTGCATTGCTTACTGTATTTATTTCCTTGTTTCACTTGAAAGAAAGTTACTGTTTGTCGTTTTTGCATTTAAGTTACCTGTAACACATTGCACTTAAGTTACCTGGCACTTGCTCGCTAAAGCAATTATATAAGTCAGTACTAAAAATTAAAAGCACTACACCATCACTCCCCACTGGACCTTGTTTTCAGTTATTAAGAAATTCCCAATATTATTCTAACATGTCCAAAGGTCAGTTGTCAATCTCCTCTCTGGTCCAGCTGGTGAATCTGGGAATCTTGAGGCAATGTTACAACTGCCTCATGTACACAGACAACCCTCTCCTCCTCCCAACAAATTCCAACACATGTGAGAGATGCAACCATATAGCCAAACTGGAGGCTAAGCTCTCTCAACTCAGTACTGGCATAACCAGTCAGGAGGAGAAGGAAACCACACTCACTACAATTCCAGTCTCAAATAGACCTACCACAGCAAACCAAACACATAATCACACAAAAACATACTCGGAGGCTCTAAATAAAGATCTGCCTAAGCAGTAGAGACCTCCAATGCAGTCACCCAAGCAACCGCTACCCCAAAACAAAACACGTGCCACACATATCTCACAAAGCCAGTGTGCCGAACAGTCACAGCCCTTAAGACTAAACAACACACCTGATACACTTGTAATATGTGACTCTATCGTCAGGCACACTGACGTCCCACTCACCAGGCTGAACAAGGAGAGGGTCACGGTGAGCAGCCTTTCGGGTGCTAGGATCTGCCACATAACACAAGCACTCAGGTCACTCCAAGGCAAGTACAAATATGACTCAGTCATTGTCCATGCTGGTGTGAATGACCTGAGACGTACCTCCCTGGACTACATGAAAAGAGACATAAAGGAGCTCTCTGAGCATGTAGCCCAGGCCAGTATGACCCTGACCTTGAGTAGCATCTTACCCTCACCAAGAATGATGCCACAATATGAAGACAAGATGATCAATTTCAACAATTGGCTTAAGTACTGGTGTCATTCAAAGAGGATCCAATGCCTGTCAGCTTGGGATGATATGCTCGACAAGTCACGATGCTTCACTAGGGACGGCTTGTACCGGGCACCCCTGGGCTTTCAGATATTGGCAAAGGCTCTTGCTACCCCCATAGTGACTTTTTTAGGCAAGGCTGAAACGACAAACCCACCTCCATAGGTATCACAAGGGATAAGAAACTAAGAGTAATGCTACTCAATGCCAGAAGTCTAAACCTCAAGATGCACACACTTGAAACTCTCCTTAGCATGGAGAACATCGATATCTGTGCAGTAACAGAAACCTGGTTCAGGGCTCCCGAGAGCACCCCAGCACTACCAGGTTATACCTCATACCATGCTTTTCGGCCCCAAAACTTGGACCGAACCACAAAAGGAGGGGGAGTATCGATATTCATCAAAGATACCCACACCTCCAGGTTGGTGGCAAAGCACAAAGCATCAGAGACTATCCATGTGCAACTAACAGTGGGTAAAACTGCCTTCCAGTTTATAGCCTGCTACAGACCACCCTCCCAAACCCAGGAACCCCACTCAGCCTTTCTGAGAACACTGGAAAATATGAAGGTCTCTCCAAACACCATTATATTGGGCGACTTCAACTACCCAAACATAGACTGGGAGCATTACTCTAGCTCCAACACCTAGTCCAAAGGTTCCTAGAATTTATAAACTCAAATGCTATGGAACAACTTGTTACCACTCCCACAAGAGGGGAAAACATACTGGACCTGATCATCACCAACATGGGGACTCTATGCTCCAGACCAGAAGTGTATCCCTCACTGGTAAGATCAGACCATAAACTAATCTCACTGGATATTCACATCCCGACCCCACCCCCCTGCCCAGAAAACCACAGTAAAAAACTTCTCTAAAGCAAATTTCACACTCCTCAAAACCAAGGTGGAATCCTTCAAAGCCCCCGGGCCTGTGGAAAATACGGCCCAGACCGCAGAATCCTTTATAAACGCATTCTATGAACACCTTCAGGAATGCATGGATCATGCGATCCCAAATAAAACCAAGACCCAATCCTCCAAAGGAAGATGTCCTGTCTGGTGGACCCCAGCCATAAACAAACTATACAATAGAAGGAGGAAGCTACTAAATGATAGAGCAAAATCCCAAAAAGGGAAGGCATCACTGATCAGTATTAGCAAAAAACTACAGGCACTCATAAAATTGTCTAAGGCCAGCTTTGAGAGAAAAATTGCACAGGACACTAAGGATAAGGCTTTCTTTAGTTATGTTAGGAACCTGGGTGGTAATTCCCAGATATGCTCAGAATTAGTCCAAAATGACAAAAAATACACTGAACCCACAGACATTGCCAACATCCTAGCTGACAGGTTCAGCGCAAACTTCTCCCCCCCCTCCCCACCAAAAGGGCAAATATCTATCCCAGCAGAGTGCTGTCCCCCTGACATCTCAGATGCTCAGGTAAGAGCCACCCTCTCCAAAGCAAAAAACACAGCATCAATGGGACCAGACGGTGTCCCAGGCTGCATCCTACATGAACTCTAAGAAGAGCTAAACCCAAACATAAAACTACAGCCTTACTACAGGATATGTGCCCAAAGAGTGGCGTACAGCAACAGTGGTCCCTCTCCATAAAGGTGGTGCCTCAACGGATCCTGGAAACTATCGCCCCATAAGCCTGACTAGCTTGGTCTGCAAAGCTATGGAAAGGATCATCATGGACCTCATAAATAAAGATATTGGGGACCTACAGACACTGGATCCTACCCAGTTTGGCTTTGTTAAGGGCAGATCCTACCTCTTAAACCTGGTTGATTTCTTTGAAACAGTCACCAAGGCAATTGACGAGGGGAAGGTGGTCCACACAGCCTACCTGGACCTCGCAAAAGCCTTCGATACAATACCCCACTCGGGCATTATAGATAAGTTCACCAGCTTAAATATAAACCCCTATGTCACTAGATGGATTGCAAAGTGGCTCAAGGACAGAACCCACATGGTTAGAATTGCTGGAGCCATGTCAGACTCCAAACCAGTTACAAGTGGTGTCCCACAAGGCTCAGTCCTGGGACCTCTCTTGTTCAGTATATATTTCTCAGAGGTACAGGCCAACACAGAAGGACTGTGGCTGACCAAGTTCGCAGATGACTGCAAACTGGGCGCCATAATCGACTCTCCAGTCGACACAAGCATCCTCCAAAAGGGCCTCATAGAAACAGACAAATGGTGCCAGAGCCATGGCCTCAAGCTAAATGCCAAAAAGTGTATAGTCATCCCCTTTGGCAAAAACAAACTGCCCACAAATTACCACATAGGTGGTAATCCATTAAGTACAGAAGAAGTAATTAGGGACCTGGGGAACCAAGTTGATAGCAAGCTCTCATTTGACAACCACGCGGCCAAAGTGGTTAGAAAAACATTTTATATAGCCCACCTAATCGTGAAGGGATTCACATCTAGATCAGGGGAGGTCATCGTGCCTCTTTACTCATCCCTCATCAGGCCCATAATTGAGTACAATGCCCCTTTTGGGATGTACCTTACCAGACACCTGCAGCAACTGGAAAGACCCCAAACGTACCTCACCAAGAGGATCAAAGGGCTCAAACAGATGCCATATGCTGCCCAGTTAAAGAAACTCCAGCTCTACTCAGTGGCATACCGCCTGTTCAGAGGCGATCTGTGCCTGACATATAAAGCCATGTCCAACCCGGAATTAATGGACATGCTGCACCTCAGAAAATCCAAATCCCATCGAGCTACGCTCGAGAGACTTGAACCTCAGCACTGAAATAAATAGGACATGCTGGAGGGACAGATTCATAACCCAGAGGCTCCCTTCACTCTGGAATAAAATCCCAGTCCAGGTTAGGCAGAGTCCCTCATTGACTCTCTTCAAGAGGAATCTTGATGAGTGGATGGGAGATCGTAGGTTTACCCTGGGTATCACTTCTGTGTCACTGTTAGACAGAGGCACAGTATACTAACCTCGAAAAAGGGCATAGCAAAATAAATTTAAAATGGGTGGTGAAAGCCAAACACATTTTGGCTAGGCTTATAAATGCCCTAGGGCAGATAGCCTAGTATGAACCTATGAACCTATATATAAATATATGTATATATATATATATATATATATGTATGTATATAGATCCATATCAGATCCGTGACAGAACACGTGCACGATGACCAAATACCAAGACCACTTTGCCAAAACAACACATCTCCGACAATGCTAAGTATAAATACTGGGGAACTGAATGTATTCCCGTTTCCGACATAAAATTAAAAAAAAAAATGTGTATAACAGGGGGGTTCCCCCTGCACCCCCATGTGGGGGTTACACCTCCCACATACCCCCTACTTAAATATACCAACTCCGAGATTGCACCACATTGTGGAAATGGGAATACATCCCATTCCGCACTACTTATACTTACCATTGTTGGAGATCTGCTCTGTTGGCGATGTGGTCTCAGTGATTTGGTCATCGGGTAAGTGTTCTTTCGTGGAACTGATAGGTTCCCACACACACACATATATATATATATATATATATATATATATATATATATATATATATATATATATATATATATATATATACATACATACATACACCCCATATACATGAGTTAATATATATTTAGACTGCTCAGCAAGTTCCCATGAACTCAAGGAATGGATGTATTACAAGTTAAGGGTTGTGGTGGGTGACAGGTAGCAAAGTAGTGGTGAGAAGGAAAGAAAAAAAGGGGGGTTGTGGGTGGAAGAAAAGAACTAAGAAGTGGGATGTGGCTGAGAGTAGAAGGTAGTAGAGGAATAGTCAGGGTTTTAACCAGAAGCAGTGGAAGGATGCATACAGAGGTGTTAAGGCTAAGAATGAAGGATGAGATGACATAAGGGGGTGATAGGTAGATGAATCTTGAATAGAGGACAGATGAGTTTCATTGTTGGAATTAGCAAAATGTTTGAAGAGAGGGAGGTGGTAATAAAGCTAAGGAAGTTTATGAATTGAATTAGTGTTGTTACACCTACAGAGCCATGATTGCTGTAGATGGGACTTTAGTGCCTTTTTGAAGGAGGCAATGGAGGTGGTAGATGAGATGTTGGGGGAAGGGAGTTCCATTGTCTGACAATGGAGTTGCTATAGAGGGATATACCTGCAGAATTATTGGCTTTGGTCACCTCCAATAGGAGTTTTTGATTGGATCTTAGGACTCTGGTTTTGGTGCTTGGGAGTACTATATTTTCTAGAGCAGGGATATATGGGTTGGAGACAGTGGCATTGACAAAAAGGCAGGAGTCAGAGCTGGACGTGGCAGAGTTAAAGATGTTAAGATTTGCACTGGGTGTGAAGAGGGTGGACAGGATTAGGAATAAGTATATTAGGGGATCAACCCAGGTTGGAAGGTTTGGAGACAAAGCCAGAGAGGCAAGACTACATCGGTTTGGACATGTGCTGAGGAAGGATGCAGAGTATATTGGGAAAAAGATGCTAAGGATGAAGCTGCCAGGTAACAGGAAAAGAGGAAGGCCTAAGATAAGGTTTATGGATGTGATGAGAGAGGACATGCAGATGGTTGGTGTGACAGAACAAGATGCAGGGGACAGGAAGAAATGGAAACAGATGACCCGCTGTGGCGACCCCTAACGGATGCAGCCGAAATAAGAAGTGAAGTAGTTTGTGGGTTAGTAAAAGCTGATTGCAGAGAATGAGATGGGGAAGTTCCAGCCAATTAAGTGTTCTTAGGGGAGTGCAGTGGTGTGTTCTATGAGGGCTATTTGTTGCAAATTTGACAATTTTATTATAACATGCTTGCAGTTTGGATAGGTCAAATTTTCTGAGATTAGTAAGGATAGGTGAGGCATACAAGAGTGTGGAGATGAGATGAGCTTGTGCAATAGTGACTCTAGTGAAATCTGTCAAGAGATGTTTGTTTCTGTAAATTATGGCCATTTTTTATGGACTTTCTTTATGGCATTGGATACATGTATATCAAATTTCATGTTGCAGTCAATGACTACCCTTAGACGTTTAGTGTGATTGACAGGAGATATAATGGTGCTGTTACTAGAGGTGATGTTAAATGTAATGTGTATAGAGTGTTGAGTGGGTGGAACGATAAGAAGCTGAGTTTTATTGGGATTTAAAAAGTGAGATTCTGAGAGCCATTTTTCAACTGCAAGAAAAGAGAATTGAGTTTGTTGTAGCAGTGTCTGGGGGAAGAGGATGCACAAACTAGTGTGGAATCGTCTGCATATTGGATGATGGAGGCATGCAGTGTGGCAGTGTGTAGGTTATTAGTGAATATAGAAAACAGCAGTGGTCCAAGTATGGAGCCCTGTGGGACTCCTAGTGAGACTGGTAATAGTGGGGAGAGTTCTTGGTGCCATCTGACTGCCTGTTATCTGCCTTTAAGGTAGCTTCTGAACCAGGAAATGGAGGGTGAGCTTAAATTTTATTCAGAGAGGGTGTTGATAAGTATATCATGATTAACCATGTCAAAAGTCTTGGAAAGGTCTAGGAATATAGCTGAGCCATAGTTTCCCATGTTTCTGAGTTTATTGACTGTTTGTGAGAATGCCATAAGAGCTGTAGTAGTGCTATGTGATGGTCTAAAACCATGTTGTGTGTTTGCCAGCAGATTATGAGAGTTTAGGAAAGTCATGATTTGTGAGTGTACACACTTTTCAAGGATTTTAGAGAGGGGGGAGAGTATAGTGATTGGTCGGTAATTTGTTAACTCTTTGGAGTTGCTCCCTTTGTGGGGTGATGTAGGAAATTTTCCAGAGGAGGGGGACCAGGTTTTCAGTTATAGAGTGATTAATGAGAACTGTTACAGGATAAACAATTGCATTAGTGGCAATCTTTAAGAATTCAGCTGGTAGCTTATCTGCAGAGAGAGTTGTGGGTTTTAGTTCATTAAGCATTTTTCTAACAGTGGTGGTGGGGACAGATTTCAGAGAGAAGCAAAGGTTATTACAACTAATATTGGGTGACTTAATAGTTGTGGAAGAATCTGTAAAGAACTTGTTGAATCGGGATGCTATGTTTGTTGAGCTGTCAGTGCTAACAGGACTGTTTTACCTGGGAGGAGTAATTTGTCGATGGTTGCCAAAAACTTTTGTGGATTGGATTGAAATCTGTTTTGAGTATTGTTGTAGTAGTTTGTTTTGCTCTTTTTTATCATTTTTTTGCATTATTTCTTAGCTCAAGATATTTTTGTTTTTCAGAAGGGGTACCTGATTTCTTCCAGTTTACCCATGCTTTGTCCCTTTTATGTAGCAGATAGTTATTTTTTAATTCTTAAGGTTCTGGGGGACATGGTAGTCTAGTATGGAGAGAAATGTTGAGCTAAAGTAGGAAACAGCATCATCAAGACTAAGTGTTTTTAGTGGGTGCCAGTTGCAACTTGCTAGAGTGGCAGTGAAGTTGTTGGGGTTAAAGTTTTTTTACTGTGTATTTGTTGAAAGGTGGAGGTTTTAGCTAGATAGGTTTGACTTCTAATAAGAAAGGTTACTAGATGATCACTCAGGCTGTCTGGGAGACAGTCTGAAGTACTAATTTTGTCTGGTTTGTTTGACAATATCTAATTGAGTATTGATTCCCTCTTAGTTGTTTTGTCGATTTTGGTTGGGGATTGGATAAGCTGAGAAAACCCGTAGAGGTTGATGATATTTGTAGGTTTGGAGAAGTTGCATGTAAACCAGTCTATATTGAAATCATCTAGTATTATAGTTTCCTGAGGTAGTGAGTTAGAGGCCCAGTGAAGCAGATTTTCTACGGTGTCTGTATTGTTTCTGGTGGAAGGCAGCAGCCTACTAGATTTATAACTTTTTGCTTATTCAAATGCAGTTTTATAATTATAACTTCTGCACCTGTTAATGTAGGAATTGGTAGGTCCACAATTTCTACATTTAATTGGCTATTGAACATTAAGGCTAGGCCCCCACCTTTTTTGTTGGCCCTATCTTTATGCAATAAGTTATAACCAGGAGGAAGTATATAATTGTTAGCTGTATCTGGTTTTAGCCAAGTTTCTGTGAATAGAATAATATCAGGAGAGTATAGGGAAATGTGTGTGTGTAGTTCTGAGATCTTATTTGTGATGCTTCTAATGTTTATGTTAAACAGAAGTAGGTCAGAGGCTTTTTTGTGGAGGTGTGCAAGGGTATGGGTAGAGTTTTGTGTTGACGAGTCGTTGTTAGTATTGTTAGGGCCAGGGTTTGGGTGAATATCTCCACCAAGGGCTAGATTTGAGGTGATGTACACAATGATGTGGAAGAGTTTAGTAATATATAAGTGGTATGTTATGGATGGTTTGCTAGTTTGGCAAGTTGGCAATGGGGTGAAAGGGGTCAGGTGAAAAATTGCTAAGTGAAATATGGAGGGGTGAATTTGGAGGTTTAGAGGTATTGGTTTTGTAATGATAGTGTTGGTAGTGGCATGGTGAGATGTTTGGGTGGGGCTGGTGTTATGGTAGGAAGTAATGTGCAAGAAAAATAAGGATTAAGGATGCTAGGGTGATAAATAGAGTCATTGTTTAGATATATTGAGCAGGGGATGTTGGGGTAAAAACAAGGTGGTACTTAAGAGTTATGTGTGGTGTTTATGCTTATTGGTAGTGCACCAGATTGGTTAAAAGATAGAAGGCAGATTAGGGAGTGAGAATGAGATTGGTTAGCTATGTGTTTAGGTACAGACTCTTGATAGTGTTAGCTGAGGTAGGGTGAAATCTTAGAGTGCAGTGGAAACTGGGAGTGGTTATAATATATCTAATTGATGATGAGTGTTGATTTGCCATTGTGAAGGGATGGGTGTCATAAGGAGGGGTATAAAGCTAATGAAAGAGGGGGTGGGTGGGAAAGGGGGCAGGGTCGGGGAGCAGAGTGAGTCTGAATGCAGCGAAGATGAACAATGCGGGTTGCACCACGAGGTAGAACAGTATTTTCAGTTAAAAAAGAAAACAATCAGGAAGAATGATCTAGCCACAGGTAGGTATAGGCAATACTAGTACTTGGACACTATTACGGGCTAGATATGCACGCCCTTGCTATTTTGTGGAGCAATTTAGATGTACTGCCTAGAAGCCTATCGTGGAGGTGGATACCATGCCTATCAACCTGGAAACATCAAAAATCTGGACAAGGCCCATGGAAAATAGGTACAAATCTGTACGCTTATTAATGTAAAATTTGCATACATAATTACATAACCCCACCCACTCCAATGGAATTGTGGGATACCGAATTTCAAATGCAAACTGAAGAACAGAACCAAATATAGCACCAGAGTCCCTCTACAGCCATTCCAATGTCCCATTACCTGGTTATTTCACCCCATTTACCATAAACACTAATGTGTGCATACTGCTTTACTCCTACAATGATTATTTGGATAATATTTTTACATTTTATAGCACAATGCACAAAGACTAATAGATATCTGCTAAACAAAGCAATACGGTCTCACAATGAAAATAGACTTGGCATTAAAACTTCTCTGCCCTTGAAACTCACATTTATTGAAACAGCATTGAAACCCACAACACATCCAAAGAAAATGCATCCGGGCATTGTTGGATAAAGATTACCTTTGGGCTGTTTTCAATCATAGGCCCCTTGCACACAAAACAAGAACATACATGCGTTCTTTGATACACCTTTCTGACCTTATTAAATTATATTCCTTGTATAATACAGCACACTTGTTAGACTTACATTTGAGCACATTTTAAATTTACTGTTTAAACATTTTTCCAGTAGGCAATGAAACAAAATGCATGAACCAATAATGACAGAACTGCCCTATTCAGAACATTTCCATCATAAAAGTTTACTTCGACACACAATCGCATTTTAAATTTACTGTTTGAACATTTTTTCAGTAGGCAATGAAACAAAATGCCTGAACCAATAATGACAAAACTGTCCTATTCAGAACATTTCCATGATAAAAGTCTACTTACACACGTGCACACTATATATATATATATATATATATATATATATATATATATATATATATATATATATATATATAGAATGTCAGTAGTGTAAACCACAGGCATCTTGCACAGCTTCTCGCACTTATTTTCAATTTCAGTTTCTTTTTGGGAGGGGGGACAAAAGGCCAAAAACTAGGGACACATTTTAAACATTCCTTGTATAATTTTGGAAAGTTGCTTGAATAAAATGTGTTACCACCATGGATTTCGCTGCCAAGTCTTGAACCCAGGACCCTGTACACTATTGTCAGATCAAGATACCACTAAGCCAAATCAGCAGTTTCCTGAAAGACAGGAAGACTGAAACTTAAATGGCTATCATTTAGTGAATTCAGTTCTCACTTCTCACCATAGCTCTCAACCTCTTAGCAGAAAAAAAACTGGAGAAAGCCAATAATGGGGGATACAGAATTCAGTTCTCACTTCTCACCATAGCTCTCAATGTCTTAGGCTGAAAAACCTGGACAAAGCCAATAATGGGGGAATACAACCCCAAAATATGGACAAATTTCAAATACTGATCTTATAAACTTAGAAGATTGCTAGAATAAAAGGTTTTGTGTTACCATTTATTTTCCTGAAGAATGAAGTCTGAAATTCAAATGCCTGTCATTATTTAGTGAATTCAATTATTCAGTGATTTGCCACAAAAATCCTGAAAACCATAGATTTAATGAGGAACAGAACAAAAATATGAGGAATAAATTCACAAGTGGTGGCTAGAGACTTTAGGCTCTTTTTACCTGTATGCAAGGTACAGGGTTTGATCCTGAGTACCTCTAGCCACCAGGTGTATTCTGTTGGGGACATTTTCACACACACACACACACACACACACACACACACACCACCAAATACTCACTCTCTATAAAGCATCACAAGCTTATAACTAACAGAAAGCAACTCAGCAACCTCTTTGTGGCTTAAACTCCGTTAAATAAATAACTAACAGAAAGCAACTCAATCTCAGTGCGGCTTAAACTCTGTGCAGCACCAGAAATCTCTTAGTAACTTAACTCACTCAACAAATAAATAACTAACAGAAAGCAGCTCAACCTTCATGTGGCTTTAACTCCATGCAGCACCAGAAATCTCTGTTCACAAATAAACAACTGTTCACAAATAAATAACTTACTGTTTCTCATAAGGTTGCAGAAATGTTCTCTGTACTCCATGTAGAGCTCTGCAGCAGCAGTTGTTTCAGATCCATTCAAACAGCTGGAAATGTGTGCACGTGAGCCCTTCAGCTTAATTCTGACAGGGTGATGGAGCTGACGTTATTGCGCATGTGATGACGTCAGATCAAAAGCGCAAATGAAAACAAATTTTAAAAAAATAGCTGGAAAAATAGGAAATGAAGGGGTGCCACTCAGGAATTGTGGCACCCCATTTTTTGAACCCCAAAACTCTGTAAAAAATGAGTAATTTGGGATGGTTGGGAGGCATGGTGGATACGTTGTCTGAGGGAGAGAGTAGGAAGGAGGTAAAATACAGAGGTCCTATAAGTGTCCAGGCCACAAATATGTAATGCAGGACAGTTAGTTTAATATAGTTAACAGTCTATGTACAGATAAGGCAACAATACAAAACACAGATGGGACATACACTGTACAGTCTTCCAATTTCTTTCGGGTAGTTGTTCCAGTTCCACTGTTGGTGTGGGTCTTAGAGGCAGGGAGCAGCAGACACAGTGTAAAAAGTACATTATTGTAAGGGAACAAAGAAAGACAGAGGTAGTGTCAGTATAAGGATAGAGAAGGGAGATGGGGATAGCAAAAAATACAGTCTAAAGCAGTAGTACAAGCAGAATCAAACAGAGCATATCAATACAAAGAGGCTATAGTCTGTACATTAGTTATCAGAGCAAGAGTAAAGGAGTGGTTAGAGTTAAAATGCAAAATGAAATATAAGATATTATAACAATTCCTTGACTAATACTATGGACAATTGACATACACAGGTCTAAAAATATCTATGCGTAATAGCTAGTAACATTACATAATGAAAATATAATACATAACTATTTAAATTTCAATTGTTATGCTTAACAGCTAGGAGCTAAACTAGAATAATGTGGACATAAAGAATATGTTTTCAATGAAGAACTGTGACACAACCAGTTTCAGAGTACATACAGTACTTAGTTGTTTAAATAGAGAAGGAACATTACTGCAGTAAGTCACTGGCTATCTAAATATGAACATATAGACATATTTTCACAGATAATAAATATACATTTATGTAACAATTATAAAGTAACAGTAAACCCTGGTACCGGTCAAGCAGTATTCTGTGCCCGGCAACCATTAGGGTAGCAAGATTAGCGGTGGTCCATTTCAGATATTTATGCAAAAGAACCGCTACAGTGGCAATACTATGAAATACAATCAATTTAACAGACAATATTCACAAATATATGAGAAGTAGAAAGAATTTACTTTATGTGGCAAGCACACTTAAGCAGGATTCTAGTCAGGGCACAGAATGCTAGGGCAAGCAGTTTAAAAATGGCACCCTAGTTCCTGGGTAAGCTAAATAAATTTTGAGACTCCAATTAGGAGGCGGGGCATCAACAGTCTACACACAATGGTGACATAGTACCAATAAGGGTTACAGAGTGGTCTCCATAGTAATAACTACACCACAAGGTGGAACAGTATTTTCAGTTAAAAAAGGAAACAATCAGGAAGAACGATCTAGCCCAGGTAGGTATAGGCAATACTAATAATTTGGACACTATTACGGGCTGGATATGCATGCCCTTGGTATTTTGTGGAACAATTTAGATGTACTGCCTAGAAGCCTATCATGGAGGTGAATATGTCGTCTGAGGGAGAAAGTAGGAAGGAGGTAAAATACAGTGGTCCTATAAGTGTGCAGGACAGTTTAATATAGTTAAAAGTCTATGAACAGTTAAAGTAACAATACAAAACACAGATGGGACATACACTGTACAGTCTTCCAATTTATTTCGGGTAGTTGTTCCAGTTCCATGGGTTGGTGTGGGTCTTAGTGCTTCTTTGACTTGTTCTTCTCTTTCTGACAATTGTTGAACTTTGTCTGCATTTATTTTATTACAACCACCCACCCTTCAGTTGTTGTGCTTTTAAACTTGGTAGCTTTTGAGTTGCCAGTTTCTGCTATAAATCTAATTTTGAGCACTCCTCCCAGTCCCATATCATCAGCTCATTCTACTAAGAACCAAGAGATCAGCTGGGAAGGCCTCCTTCTTAGTCCATTAAACTTGAATTATCTTCTGTTTCCTACCTTCCCAGTTACTAAAAATGTACTTTATTTAGCTGCTTTTACTGTATTTGTGTTCTTAAAGTGTTCAATTGCATTTAATCTGCTACATATATTACTGCTTATTAGTAGACTGATTACATTGTAACTGTTATTCTAAGCTTTTTAATTCTGATTTAAGCACTTGGGCTCCAAACTAGTTATCTTACTTAAGGAAGGTTTGTGGTGTATGCTCTTGTGGCAGATAAGGTATTCCTAGTTGAAGACTTATTGTGTCTGTTATTCTAAAAGTGTCTTAGTTCTGGTTTAAGCAATTGGGCTCCAAACCAGTTATTTTACATTAAGAAGGTTTCTGGTCTACACTCTTGTGGGAAGAGAGGGTAACCTCTACCCATTCTGAGTTGGGAATTGCTGGTGAAGGCTTATTGTGCCTCTTATTCTAAATGTCTTTGCTCTAGTTTAAGCACTTAGGCTCCAAACTAGTTATTTTACACTAGGAAGGTTTGCGGTCTACACTGTTGTGGCAGGAGAGACTATGCTTCATCCTTCTGAGCTGGGAATTGCGGGTCACAGGCTTATTGTGTCTGTTATTCTAAAAGTGTTTTAGTTATTTTAATCTGTGTAAATGCTGATCTCTTGCAGTGTAAGTTCTCCTTAAAATACCCTTACTGTCTAGACAGACCTTTTTTAACTAGCAGAGTGTTTAATTTGTGCATAGCTGAGCATTGCTCCTAAAGTTCCTGGTCTTATTAATCTATTCAATATTTAAATTTCCCTCATTCCTCCCTAGTAGATCAGTAGCCATGGATATACACTTTCTGACTCTCTCTTGGCCAATCTGGTTTGATGGGTATTCTGAGGCATTATAGCAATTGCCTCATATACACTGACAACCCACTTATTCTTAATAAAACAGATAAAGTATGTGAGAGGCGTAAATGCTGGAGGCAAAACTTTCTCATACAACCAAAACTAATCCTACAGAGCTTGTCATTGACACTTGCACCATGCTTACTGTACATGGTAAAGATCATACACATAAAACTACTTATGCTGAAGCACTCACAGCTAAGCTTCCTAAAACACTATGACTTCCTGCACAGCACAATAAAAAAATGAGCCTAGCAATGAGCAGCATACTGCCTACTCCAAGGATGATGTCATGTTACCAACAGAAAATGATTGATTTTAACAACTGGCTTAGTTTCTGGTGTCAGGAAAGGGGTACACTATTTGATGGCATGTGAGGACATAGTTGACAGACCACATTGCTTTGCCAGTTCCAGCCTTCCAAAAGGTTTTCACTCTGTCAAGGTAGTACCTGGGCTGCCAATGCACAAGGTATGAAGTATCCTCTCTCCTTTATTATTTGGTTTTGGGAAGAACACAGAGAGGTTAGCAGACTGATTGAAGGTGAATTCTGAGACCACTTATAGCATGAAAGAGGGGCTGGTGCATAAAATAAGCCTATTCCTGTGCAAAAAATAAAAAACAGGTAAGGTTGTCCCACCATGAGATCTTGCAGCTCAGGGATTCACTATGCAGATGTCAGAGTAATAAGCAAAACAGTTTTCAATGGTAAGAACTCCAGATCATCCAGAATGGCAGGTTTAAAAGGTGGTAAGGTCAATTTGTTCAGAATGTAGTTGAGATCAGATGAAGGAAGAATTTGCTTGTGAAGGGGTTTCATATGCAATACTACTTTCATGAGCTGTTTTACCAAAAGGGAAGTAGAAAGAGGGAGATCCACTTGCAAACAAACAGAGATGGCCTCTAAATGCAACTTGATGGGTGCATATACTAAGCCTTACTGAAGTAGCTCACATAAATATTTCAAGACCACCACTTAGAAAACCCATTTTGAAAACCATTTCAGTCTATAAGATGTAAACAAAAAAAATTATAGTAGCGTTTTTTTTCTAGCCTTCTTTAACACCTGTTGTATATCCTCATGAAACAAGTACCTAAATGGAGTTAAGATTGCATCATCCAGGCTGTTAGTTGTAGTTGTCTCAAACTGGGGTGCACCAGTCACCCATGAGACCGTGTGAGCAAATCCAGAGTGTGATGAAGTCTGTGTTAATTGCCCTTTGCCAATACCATTAGAAGTGAAAAAACAAGTTTGCTTGGGCCAATAGGGGGTCACCACAATGATTTTTGACATTTCTTTCTGAGCTTTCAGGTGTACCTTGTGAATCAGTGGAAAGGGTAAAAGGGAAGACTTGGATTGGTATTCATTTGTGCTGTCAACTCCTATAATTCTTGTCTGATGGAGGCCAGCAACTGTGACTGCAGATAATATAGGTGCTGGCTCCAACAATTCTGGAAATACCATTAAATTTTCCTCACGTGGGGATGGGTCAGTGGAATCATGAAAATCATGGATGTCATAAGTTTAGAAATTCATTTGTCGAGGTGAAGTTTCTCCTGGAGAATTCTTGAAACAACATCTGGTAAGACACGACCTTATCTTTGAGAAAAAAGGCCATTATTTTGTAGGTATCAATTAAAAAACCCAGGAAGATGAGTATTTGTGAGGTATTTGACATGACTTCTGAAAATTCAATTTGAACCCAAGGTGGGATAAGGTAAGGTCAAAACCTTCTCTAGTGATCCCAAACACCTGGATAAAGACTCTGCATTGATCAGCAAGTCACCCAAGTAAAGAAATATGTGAATGCCAAGAGTCCGGCAGTGAGCCACTACTGGAGCAAGGCATTTTGTAAACAGCTGAGGTGCAGTGGATAGCCAAAGGGCAATGCAAAGAACTGATAGTGTGAGCCAGACAAAAGTCTCAGATATCTCCAGAAGTGATAAGCAATGGGGATATGGTGATATGCTTCTATGACCCCCTAGTCCAGCATTTGCTGGGGTACAGAAAGGAATACCAATGCATGGTCCAGCAGGTGAGGGGGCACCTCTTGGACTAAGGCAAACGTTCCTTCAACTGCAATCAGTAACCTCTTCCAATAATGTTGAGTACCCATTTGTTGGAAACTACTGATGGCCAAGATGCCTTGTTGAGAGCTAACTTTTGAGATGGGGCACCCTTAGGGAGACTTGGGAAAGATGGGTGCTGTACCTTGGCAAAATCATAGATTGGAAAGTGGGTAATCCTTTTTTTGGAAAAGGAACCGCTTTTGTTAGGTTTGACAGAGTTCTTGTCCTGCCATTTCCTTTTAATGCATTGACCTTTGTTTGGCTGGGACTGTTTGTTGGGCCACAGAAAATGATCCTGCTTAATGAAGGTAAACTTAATATGGAACATTTTATACACCCCTTACATCAGTTTATCTCTGTCTTCCCAGTGTTTAAGGATCTGATTAGCTGCTATACCAAACACACAATCAGAATCAAAGTGGAGCATTCATAATCTCATTTTTAACTCATCAGAAAAGTTTTGACTGTGCAACCAGGTATACCTCCCTTGCCATCACAGATGTCACTTTTTTCTACAAATAGTATCGGCACCTTCCACGACACACTTTAAAGCATGTTCAAACAATTGAGAATCATTAGATTTAAAGCATGTTCAAACACTTGAGAATCATTAGATGCAATATCTTCAACACAGACTTTTTTCTCAACAAATAACTATGCACCAAATTCATTCAAACTATACATACACCTCAACCACACTTGAACATAAAACACTGGTAGTTAAACTCATTAAAAGCTACAATGCTGGACAGCACCAGCTTCTTTCCCAGACATTCTAGCCACTTGCCTAGTTTATCTGAGGGGAATTAGTTTAATGAAGACATATTCTTTTTGTGGGTAGATTTCACTGTGGACACAGCAGCAGGATCTGTAGACAAGGGGACTTGGAGACCAGGTATGGTCGAGTATACCCTGGATTTCATAAACACTTTTTAGGCAGACTCATTCAATAGAAGAGAATTGTAAGCTTTTTTTAAAAACATCCTCCAACACTGGGATTAAGGGAGGGGAGGTCACCACATCTGGGGCCTCATCCTCCAAAAGGTCATATACCCTGCAGACCTCAAGAAGATTGCTTCCAGTTGAATACTTCCTTAAATCTAGCCAGCATATGATAAAAGAAAACATCTTTGATTTTTGCACCTTTTGATCCTCAGGGGAAGCTTACTAATCAGACTCTGAAACTTCTGAAACATCAGATTCTGAATCCCTTTCAAAACTGGGATCCCTGGATGGTTGAATAGGGTTGTGAGCCTCAGAGTTACTCATAACCTGTGTATCCCCATAATCAACTGGCTGAACAATGGATCTAGCCATAGCCACCATCTCAGGTGGAAGTCCAGTCAGAGACTGGTACCCAGTGACATGGTGGGTCTTCTGTCTCTTTTATTTGCATGCATTACACTAGTGAGAGAATCCCCAAGGGAGGAGTACTAATGCTGGCAACAGATTATGCAACCCTAACTTCTGCTGCATCTAAAGAGTTTGGTTTTCCTATATGTGAACCAGGCCCATGTCTGACCCTCGTGTCATGCACGTTTGTGTCACTAACACCACAGCAGGAGACCTATAAGTAAAAGAAGGAGAGTGGTCCAATAGCCTGCTTAAGGCTATTGCTGAGTCATAAGCTGTAGGCTGAGGAATATTTCTTGTCTTATTTATATGTTTTATAGGAGCACATGGGGTAGATGGGGGTACTGTATCTGAATTCATCAAGTCCGGGGACAAGAAACAATCCAGATCAATACCAGATACTGGCCACAATGTCAGCTCAGTAAAAGGATGGTATTTTGAACAGTGCACAGAGAAAATGACAACATTTTCAGTAACCCATTTCATGTCACAAAAATTCCCCAGTGTTGACAAATAGAGGCTAGTTTCAGCACCAAATTATTAAAACCAGCCCTAAACAGTATTAGTCAAGAAATAAAATAATAAACTGATGAAAAATTTATTTTGGAAATGTTTAACATGCAAGATGGCACCAAAAGCAATCTGAAGTCTAGTTCTGCAAGGCTTACTATTCCAAAGCCTGCAGTGAAGAAAATGATAGTTTCAGGAACACAGTCCCAAGCACAAAATATGTGCCCAAAAGCCCTGTAAGTTTGTAAAAATGGCTAGTTTCAGTCAAATGAATGGATAAAGTCTAAAACAGTATTAGACAGGAAATAAATCATAAACTCATAAACAATTCCTGTCAGAAATGTTTAACATACAACATGGCTCTAGAATCATGATTTTAAACAGAAAAAATCTTTTAAAATGCTGCATTGTTATTACTCAATCACCTCAAATATCTATAGCCTTAAAGAAAAAATGGCAACATTAGCAAATTTTCCTGTCAAAACTTTCAAATGAAGTCTAAATCAACAGCATGGGCCTTATTGTGTTAATCAAGGTAAAAACAGAAGCATATACAAAATTTCTAAATCAGAAAAAAAAAACAATCAAAGCAGCAGAATGCAGTATTCAAGCACTGAGAAAAAGAACAGGAGGAAATAAAATACAAAAGGGTTTCTTATATGAGCTCAGCAGCTAATCCAGAGAAAGAAACAGTCTTCTTAGAGATCTTTCTATTTCTGTGGGACCCTGTATCATCTCAGTATTGTGATCTAACCCTAAACCTTCTCCTCCCTCAATGCTAACTCCATGTTGTATCTTTAAAAATCCTTCCTGTAACACTGCCACTACACAAGACACACTTAGACTCACAAATGTACCAACCTTGACCTTAACTCTAACATACACACACTTGTACAAAAACATACAACACCTATACCCTTACCTAACCCAAACACCCAAACACATACACATATACATTCTAACCCCATCCAATCCCCACTCACCTGTTTTGAAGAAATGGCACTTTGAGGTATCAGACATTCCATTGTCTGGACATTCAACAAGCACAACCACCCCTAGCATTTGTTAACCACACCAAGGTTTGACAAAACACACAGTAACCATATATATATATATATATATATATATATATACATACATATATATATATATATATATATATATATATATATATATATATATATATATATATATATATATATATATATATATATATATATATATATACACACACACATATATATATATATATATATATATATATATATATATATATATATATATATATATATATATATATATATCTGGTGCTAGTGACCTTGTTGAATGATTGTTAGGTTGATGGCTGCATAGTCAACTACATATGGTCAACTAGGTAGATGATTGACAGGTATGCAAGATTGTATAAATCTAGTGGTTGGGATATTTGCCCTTACCCTATGTCTGTGTGATCTTGGAGTTAGTATATATAATTATCAGGGGGTGCAGGGGGTTTTCCCCCTGCAAAAAAACAAAGTTTTAAGTTTTAAAACTGAAGGATTGCATGTACCAAATCTCTTTTTCACACATGCCTACTGGCATGCTGACTTCTGCATTTCTCTTGTTTTGAGATCGACATTTGGCCAGTCGACAATGGTTGATGTTTTTCATTAGTGGATTAGTGGTAGACACACACACACACACACACACACACACACACACACACACACACACACACACACACACACACACACACACACACACACACACACACACACACACACACACAGTAGTGACTGTGTTATGAGCACTTAGTTTTAGCATGGTTAACAGGATTTCTGAGTTAGAGAAATATGGCAAGGTGTGTGGGTGGGAGGGAGATATTTAGTGTGTTTTTGCAGAAAACAGTGACAACACTAGCTCTTTTGTTGCCCTGTCTCATCTGATAATATTAGAGCTTGGCAGGACAAATTCTTCATATTTTGTTTCCGGAAGGAGCCAGGTTTCTGTAGTAACTAAGATGTCTGAAATGTGTAGTGCTATCCATGCATTCACTGGGGTGTTTGTTATAAATACTCTGGAAGTTGGTATGGTATAGATGAAGGCCAAGGTGAGACAGTGGGTGAGGTGTTTGGGGGTAATTATGCTAACCCAACTGTGGTTATCCTAAAATGAAACAATTTACATTGGACAATTTCCTTTTAATTGTTTCAGTTCTGTTTAACTTCCTGTCCTTATCAGGACAACAAAGGCACAACATTTAGTATTATTTTCTGGTCTACTTCCTGACCTTTTAAGTTTAATTTGTTTACATTTTTCCTGATTGTAAAGCAATAGGGTGAAACTAAATTGGCTTTCCACCAATAATGCTGACTGTGGTTAGCTTTTTTGCTCGAGTGGACGCTGGCCGGTACAAATTGAAAAATCATTTTTAAATATTTTTGAAAAAAGTTAGTCTGTTGACACTTAAAATAAAATATGGTGACAGAGCTACCTAGGGTTAATATTTCTAACAGGCTATGTAAATGCTTATTAAGTACAGTTCTGGTTGAACGTTGCATGTATATTTAGTTTCTTGGTAAAAAATTATTGTATTCTTAGGTGAATATTAAATCAGTGAACAAGTTACTGGTTACTGTGTAAACAGAATTGCTGTCTTCAGATGTTTTGTATATGCTATTGTATTATGTGTGATTAATTTTAGGTCTGTGGCAGAAGTTATGTAGATAAATTATGCTTCACTGAATTTAGCACTTTGATAGAGTAGGGGAGTTGTTGCTAGTATAATCATAACAGTCATCAAATAATTTGCTATATTATTAAAGGGTTTTCTCTGTTATGGAAGTTTTCTATAAGTTGCACATTGATTTTTAGGTGTTAAGATTTTGTTTTTATTTACTTGTCAACAATCAAGGTTTAATATCAAATTGCTAAGCATGATGATTATCCAACATTGTAAACAGAAACTTTAAATTCATACATCGTTGAAGATCTATCAGAATGCAAACGATGTGGGATATACTTAAGTAAAGAATCAGTGACTTCAAATGTTCATAATAATTGTACAAGATTTAATGAACTATGTATTATTTAAGATAGTAAAACTATTGATAGTCAAGTTGATTGTAGATGTAGCAATGGAATAGGCATGAGGACATTGGTAGAATATGTAAAACAATAGAAATTGATATCACAGCAATTGTTACAATAGTTTTAGTAAATAATGAATCTCTAGATATAGTACATAACAAGAGAGATAAGAAAAGAAAAAAGAAATGAGTAGATATTAAACCCCATCCAAGGAAAGGAAGAGTGGAGATATACCCCTGAAGAAAAAAATGGACAAAAGTTAGTATAAAAGTATAAAACCCATGAAATGTACACAGACTGACTATATTAAGGCAGATACTTCTGAACTATCAGTTGATGAGAAAATTTCACTGGATGATATTAGAATACTACTTGTACCACTCAACAATAGAGAATCTTTGCTTAGTGTGGAGACTCCCCAACACAACATTTATCAGCTATAATGAAAAATGATAACATTAGTTTGGAAATGGTAATATTAGTTTGGAAAGAATTAATGGTACCAATTTTGAAATTGCTTCATTCTAATATGGAAATAATAAAGACGATAAGCCATGTAGCCTTTACCCTGAGGTGATTATACAGAGTAAGACTAACAAAGAAAGAGGCTGCATGAAAACTAAAGGAGGAGGAGTATCAATATTCATCAAAGATAAACCCATCTCCAGATTGGTTAAACAGAATGATTCTTAGAGCTACTCCATGTGCAAATAACTATAGAAAAGACCCTGCTCCAAGTTATTGTTAGCTATATATCCCCCTCCATGAACCATGACATCCACACTGCCTACTTGGATCTACTTGAGTCACTCAAATGGGTTACTTTAACTACCCATCCATAGATGGTAAAAACACTCTTGCCCAAAGGTTCCTGGACCTTGTTAATTCAAATGCTTTGGAGCAGATAGTTGGCACCACCATGAGGGGCCCAAAAATTCTAGATTTGGTACTCATCAACATGGTAGAATGGTGCACCACCACAAGTGGGTGGCTCTCCCTGGTGAAGTCTGATCATAAATCAGTCTGTTTCAAAGTAACAATAGCATCAACCCCCCCCCCCCCAGGGTAAAATTAGGTTAAAAAACTTCTACAAAGCCAACTACAGCCTCTTATGAGAAGGCATTGATAGCTTCAAAGCTCCTGTCCCCACTGACAGCAAAGACACCTATACTGGGATATACACCAATGCATTGTATAAACATCTGTACAATTGTATTGACTCAGCTGTTCCTGATAGGGCCAAAGCAAGATCCTCAAGAAAAAGCAAGCCTGCCTGGTGGACATCCACCATAAACAGATTATATAATAAAAGGTAGAAACTGCTAACAGCAAGAAGGAATGATCTCAGAATTGGAAGCACACCCTTCTCAGCTTGAATAAGCAAATAAGACATCTTGTAAAGTCCTCTAAAGCTAACTACAAATCTAGATTAGCATCCCTAGCTAAGGATAACCATAAGGCATTCTTTAGCTACATCCAAAACCTTAAAGGAAAAGCCCAGATTTGCGCTGAACTGGTAGTGAATGGTACCACATATACTGAACCAGTGGAAATAGCCAACCTGGTAGTGTACAGGTTCAGTGAAAACTTCTCCCCCCTGTCCCTGCCACATATACCCCAAAACATTCCTACCACCTACCCTTCACCTAGTATCTCTAAAGAGCAGGTCTTGACCACTCCCTCCAAGGCCAAAAACATGGCCTCTATGGGACCTGATAAAATTTCAGACTGCGTTCTCAATGGTTTAAAACAGGAGTTAGCAACACCATTGGGTACTTTTTTCAACCACAGCCTAAGCACTGGTTTTGTCCCTGCTGATTGGAAAACAGCTACTGTCATCCCCTTGCACAAGGGGTGGGGGGTGCATCCACAAACCCTGGCAACTATAGACCCATTAGCTTAACCAACCTTATATACAAGGCCATGGAGAAAATCATTATGGACCTTATCAACAAAGATATAGGAGACCTGCAAACACTTGACCTGACCCAGTTTGGTTTTGTTAAAAGGAAATCCTGCTTGCTGAACCTGGTGGACTTCTCTGAGACTGTCACTAAATCTCTGGATGAAGGCAAATCTGTAAATACAGCCTAGCTAGACTTGGCCAAGGCCTTTGACACAATCTCCACTCAGGCATCATTGATAAACTCCCCCAGCTGGGGTCAACCCATATACTTTCAGGTGGGTTGCAAACTGGCTCACCGACAGAACACATACAGTCAAAACAGGGGATTCCACCTCCACCAGCAGACCCATTACCAGTAATGTTCCACAGGGATCGGTGCTGGGACCACTATTGTTTGTAATCTACTTCTTAGAAGTACAGGAAAAAACAAAAGGTCTGTGACTGACAAAGTTTGCTGATGACTGCAAACTGTGAGCAGTCATTGAGTCCCCAGAAGATGCCAACATTCGACAAGAAGGACTTATGTAAATCAATGGTTGCTGCCAAAGTCGTTGTCTTAAACTCAAGGTAAAAAATGCATTATCATCCCCTGTGGCAAAGGCGATGTCCCTGCAGATTATCATATTAATGACAGCACGCCAATCTCTAAATCAGTGGTGAGAAATTTGGGCACATAGGTTCAAACCAACCTTACTTTTGATCACCATGTCTCCACGGTGGTAAGGAAGGGAAGGCCTTCTACATCAGTGGGGACAGGAATGTTGAAGCTATTAATGCCTTTTTATAATCATTTTATAAGCAAGGGCATAGCTGCCAGAACAAAAGAGGTATAACCCCCCCTGTACTCTTCCCTCATTTGGCCAATAACAGAGTACAATGCTTCCTTTGGTATGTACCTAAACAGGCACCTGCAGCAACTGGAGAGACCGCAAAGGTTCCTCACAAAGAAAATTCAGGGTCTTCAGCACATGTCTTACATAGACAGACTGAAAACACTGTCACTATACTCTGTATCGTATAGACTAGTCAGTGGTGACCTGTTCCTTTCATACAGAGCAACCTCTGGTCCTGCCTTAATGGAAATGCTGCACATTTATAAGTCAAATGGTACATGATTCACTTGTTTTAGGGACCTTAACATAGCATGTGACATCAACAGGACTTGCTGGAGAGACCGATATGTCTCCCAGAGGTAACCTGTCCTCTGGAGTAAACTTCCAATGCAGGTTAAACAGAGCCCCTCTTTAACCCTTTTTAAGTGTAACTTGGACGATTGGATGGGAAACCCCAAATTCACCCCAGGGGTTTCACCTGTGTCCCACTTGGATAGTGGGAGTTGGTGCCGATTTAGATCTGCTTATAACATAGACTATATCTCTAGACCCTTAAGGGGACAAGGGTTAAACTTGGCTAGGCTTGTAAGGGCCCTAGGGTCTTTAGCCTTGTAACCTCCTATGAACCTATTTAACTGTAGCCTCCAAACAGGCTTTGTGCCTTATGATTGGAGAACAGCAACAGTAATCCCTCTGAACAAATGTAGGTCATCTACACATCCTAGAAGCCACAGACCCATAAGTCTCACTTAGTCACATATGCAAAGCCATGGAAAGAATTATCATGAAAATTATCAGTAATGACATAGGAAGCCACCAGACACTGGACACAACCCAACCCAATCTGGTTTCATCAAAGACAGATCATGCCTACTCAACTTTGTGGACTTCTTTGATAAGGTCACCAAAGCAATAGATGAGGGCAAAATGATTCACACTCCTCACCTTGACCTGGCCACAGTATCTGACACAATCCTCTACTTGGGCATTATTGACAAACTTAAGTTATGTCACCCAGTGGATAGCCAGTTGGCTCACAGACAGGACCCAGGAAATTAGAATTGGTGAGTCCACCTCTATAGAGAGGCCACTCACAAGTGGAGTCCCTCAGGGATCGGTCTTGAGACCACTCCTTTTTGGCATTTATTTCTTTGAAGTCAAGGCCAACATCAGTGGCCTCTGGCTAACTAAATTTGCAGGTGACTGCAAATTAGGAGCTGTCATTGAATTGTCCACCGACGCAAATGTTCTCCAGGAAGGGCTGACACAGAAAATTGGTGCCAGAGCCATGGACTAAAACTAAATGCCAAGAAATGCATGACGGTATCCTTCAGGAGGTCATCCGCCCCTGGAAACTATCATATTGACAACACACCCCCCTAAGAGTTGACCCAGTAGTCAGGGACATGGGCAAACACACACATAGACAGTAATCTAATAAATGAGGAAATCATTCTATGCTGTGTAGCTTATATACAAAAGGTATGGCATTTAGGTCCAAAGAAGTCATTATTCCACTGTATTCAGCATTCATCAGACCTATCATTGAGTACAATGCCCCATTTGGTATGTACCTAACTAGGCATATCCAGCAATTAGAACGTCCATAGAGGTTCCTCACTAAAAGAACACAGGGCATAAGTAACATGTCCTATGCAGACTGGCTCAAGGCCCTATCCCTTTATTCTGTCTCCTGCAGACTGTTGAGGGGAGATCTATGTCTGGCATACAATGCATTCTCAGACCTAACTCTGATGGATCTCCTGCATATCCACAAAACAAACAGCACCAAAATTATAGGTTCATAGGTTCATAAGTAGGTATTAGGCTATCAGTCCTGGGGCCGATATAAGTCTAGCCAAAAAGGTTCCCTGGCTTTCGCCACCCAAGAAAATTATTTTCCTGTGCCCCTGTCAAGCAGTGCCACAGAAGTGATCCCCAGGGAGAATTTTCTATTTCCCATCCAGTCGTCAAGATTTTTCTTAAAGAGGGCCAATGAGGAGCTTTGCTTGACATGAATGGGTAGTTTGTTCCACAGTATGGGAAGTCACTGGGACAGGAATCTATCCCTCTAGCATGTTCTGTTTATTGTGATGACAAGGTTTAGGTCCTTGGAGCTTGTGGCTCTGAGGGATTGGGAGTATGTCCAACAGCTCTGGGTTTGACATAGCTTTATATGTTAGGCAGAGATCGCCTCTGAGTAGGCAATATGTGACGGAGTAGAGCTGGAGTTTTTTGAGACAGTCTGCATTTGGCATCTGTTTGAGGCCGGTAATCCTCTTAGTGAGGTATTTCTGTGGCCTTTTCAATTGTTGCAGGTGTCTTGTGAGATACATGCCAAATGGGGCATTGTACTCTTTAGTGGGTCTGATGAGGGATGAGTAAAGAGGAACAATGACCTCCTTTTTTCTAGAGGAGAACCATCTAAAGATGTTAACATTGCCTGTGATATAAATAGGACCTGCTGGAGAGAGGTATGTATACCAGAGACTACCCCTTCTCTGGAACAGGCTCCCCATCCATGTGAAATGGAGTTCCTCCCTAACTCAATCCAATTATCTCTTCTACTTAGGCACCAATTAGTTATCTTTTCTACTTGGCTATGAATGTATCCTGAAGGTAGTATTCCTGCCATTTCTTTATACTTTCACCTTTTTCTACTGTTACTGTTTAACCGTTTGGAAATAGTAACTGTCTGGTGTAAACTAGAATAACCAAGGATTTAAATGTATTCTAATAGTGTCTTGGGGTTGCCCTAGATATTCATACTGTAAAATGATCTGTAGGTGTATTATGTACTAATGTAGTGTGTCTCATAGTCTTTCCATAATTTAAACTGTAATACCTTTCTTGTTTATTATAAACATTTTTTGTGTGGTGGTAGTTTATATGTGGAGCTTTTCTCCCCAGGCCTCTACTGAAAATGGAAATATATCCAGCTGGACCAGCCCAATCAACAAATGAATTGTAACTTGGACAATTAGATGGGGAATAGGAAATTGATCCCTGGTTTGGCATCTATGTCTCTAATGGACACAGGCAGCCTGTAAGTGGTTAATTTCCCAGGCTCCTGCTTATAAATGTTTACTCTCCCAAGCCCCTGCTTACACTTATCAAAGGTACCAGAACTTGCCAGAGATTTTGGATGCATGGCTAGGCTGACAAAGGCCTTTGTAGCCATAAGCCTGGTGCACACCTATGAACCTATGAACCTAAGAGAAAAAAATCTTGGATGAGGCACCAGTCCATCACAGGACACAAACACACTGACATGCACATTCCTATGTGCAATTTAGAGTATCATTAATTCCCCATCAATATACCATTGGGATGTGAGAGGAAACCAGGGACCCTAATTAAGAGCATTGTAGCCACAAGGAGGCTGTGCAGACCCCATGCAGGAGGACCTCAGCAGCCAAACTGTAGAAAACATCACTTTTATAATTCCAATGTCTGTCCTGACTTACTGGCTTTTCTCTCCTTGAGTGCCTTTCCAGTGTGTTCCCCACTTTATCTCACTTGCATTATATTCCTAACTCTAAACTGCCTCCTAAGTATTCTTTATTTCCCTACGTTATTTTCCTTCTTGCTCTCCTTCATTCTTGATAAATCCTTCTTTGCCTTCTCTTCTACACTTCTGTAGGCATTCCTCCCAACTGTCATTCTGTCTTTTATGTCTCTTCCTTAGCCTGATATGTTTGCTATTCCTGGTGTCATCTTCTCATCAGCCTTCTTCTTATAGTTCCACAGTGCCTTACACATAGCTATAACACAGTACTATGTGCTGCATTATAATGTGTGTGTGTGTGTGTGTGTGTGTGTGTGTGTGTGTGTGTGTGTGTCTGTAGTCAAAACATTAAACTGTATTGAATAAAAATTACATCAATTGGCTTACTGGATTGTTAAACAGAATTCTATTTTTATCAGTATCTCAGTCCTGTTTAGTTACATACTGGTTATTATAATTACACTGTATAACACCTTCAGTGTTGAATACAACTTTTGCTTTTTTAATATACATTTTCTAACTAAGTAATATCATTGGGCACACATATTCCTTTTCCAGGGTGACCCAGAAGCACTGACTGGTTAAGTGTCATGCTAAGAGTCACACAATAGACTAATGGAGATGGAAGGAATCAAACACTGTACCCTTATTAACATTTTAGAGACTTCATTCTCCGTACTAAGTGTGAAGGATGTTAAATTATTAGGTTACTGTTTATTCATACTGAATTGTTCATTTTTTTTAATTAAAATCTGCCTTTGGCCTGTGTTACGTCAAAAAAACAAAGGTTCACAAATCCATTTACCCAGTTAAATAAACAAGCAAAGTAAAATGTCATCATGCCAACAGTCAAACAAAGGACAACTTGCTCTTGCACGTTTGTCAGCCATAATATTTTACATAAAATGTATCTGCTCTTTGTGCTGAAACTTTTTTTTGCCTTTCAGTGCCTGAAGATGGTTACATTTTGCATTACCATTTAATTTTGACAATTACCTCTTACAGAAACTAAACTCATTTTGTTAATGCTCTGAAAGATTTTTTTTTATATTACGGTGTGTGTGTGTGTGTGTGTGTGTGTGTGTGTGTGTGTGTGTGTGTGTGTGTGTGTGTGTGTGTGTGCGCATGCGTGTTTGCAGCCTTCCCCAGGGACTCCCCATTCTTCCACCAAATTAGTCACTTATTCCTCCATATTGAGTGAGAACCAGGCCCAATCTTTCCCCAGGCAGTGTAATAGCCCTATGGCTCATTCATTCCCTGCCTGAGGAATGATCATTATCAGCCCATTAATTCCCTAGAGGCAAAAGACAGGAGTTAGGGAGCAGAACAGTCTACCAAGTGATGTGGACTCTCCTCCTATACCTGGCCTTATTCCTCTCTGTGGCAGCCATGACTTCTATTATATGCTGCTGCCTGGCAGAGCTACTTTGTATGCCTATTCATGTATCCCTGGTTCCATGTTGTGCAAAGTTGTCTATTGACTATTATGTTGCTAGATGCACCCCTACATTCTTCTGTGGGTGTTTTGCAGGATGGTCAGTCGATCTTTTCCTTTCTCCCCAGAATGAGCAGTCAGATAACTGACACTTTCCCATGGTTCTTCAAACGCCTGTGCTGGTTCTCAAACATGGGTCATTTGGGGCGTAGACAAGGGTTTAACGCCCTGTATCACAGACTCAGGCTTTTATTAGTTTTATTGTAAAACTCACAGTAAGTAAAGGATCAGGGAATCAAACTTTCACTCTGGAGCATGCAAAAAAAAAATACTTTTTGTATGCCTTGTCGTGCTAATGGTTTTAATGATTTCAGTAATATTTAATATTCTTGTCATTGTAATAGGTATTAGGACATTTTTTGAGTAGCTGCATGGTGACACAAAGACCATTAGAACTGGTTAATCAGACTGTTATAGCAATAAACAGAGCACCAGATTCCCATCTGCAAGAGATTTAATAGGGAAGCAAGCTTCCATATACCTCCCATACATAGACTGCACCCCAGTCCTCATACTTCAGAATTATTTCAGCTTCAAAGTCATGCAAGCTCAAAGACAGATTTGGTTTACTGTAAACTAAGTGCTTTCTTTCACCAAAAATTCCACACACAGAAGATTGTAAGTAAGAGCTCAGTTAGACGCTTTCACTGTTTAGTACTTATATGCGCTAGAAGTCAATATTCTACCCACACTGCCAATTTGGTATCTTGCAGAAATGGCAATGAATACATCTGCTTTTAGGTCTGAAATCACTCTGTAGTTTAGCTTTTAAAAGTCTGTCACTACATAATAGCATGGTGATGGGAAACTGTCATATGAATCACTGACCAGTGCAGCTTGCTGCATGTGTAATATCTGTTGTGTTTTCTTTAAGGCTATTGTTGGTAAGAACAGTGCTGCAAATTCAAGTCACATAAATGGTGGGCAATACTACTTTACGATGGATTGCTTATGCTTACAGGTACAGTTACTCACATGCTTTCTGTGGAATACTTCTTCTCTGTATCTCCTCTGAGGTGCCCACTTTTTATTTTTGAACTGTGTCCTTATGCAACTTTTTCCAAATTACTGTAGAGCCTATAGATTCCTCAAGGTACTTGAACACCTTTTATATGCTCTTTATCTCTACCTCCACCCCTCAGAACAGTACCATGTAAAACCTGTAAAGTCCTTTTTAACCCTAGCACTTCTGATGCAAAATGTGCTCATAATTGCTATCCTCCACTGAACTGCCTGTGTACTGTATATACCATTATGTCGAGGAACCACCCAAAACTATATCCAGTACTCCAGATGTGGTTTTAACAATTATTTTAGGAAAAGACATTAATGCATTGTTTGTCTACTACTGATGTTCTTCCTTATAGTCCTATCATTCACCTATATTTACTGTCACTTTTTTACACTTCCTCTCCAAGACCTCTTTCTTTATTTTTTAAAAATTTTAGAGCCCTACTTCTAACACTGATCTATTGTCTCCTTCCTGTTGCCAAATTGTTTTTTCCATTCTTGGGTAGTGAAATCCTGCCGTATACATAGATTTCCACCATCTACAAGGAAAATGTTCCTGCTGATGATCATCTGAATGGGGTAATGCTCCCTGAAAAGTGACCTAAGATGACATTGTATTGTGCTCATGTGCCCAGGATTGGGACTTTTTTATTCATGCAGAAAAACAAAACTTGGATGGAGATGAACCATCCAAAATTAGAGATAGAATAAATAAAAACACCACAGTGAGCATCTTAAACACATATGCTTACATGGTCCTGACTATGAGGCATCTACCCCTATTACTGAACTGAGCAGTATGCATGAATTTGTGGCATTACCCTCACATCTGCATTATAGGGTGCCTGGTTATGGAAAAATCCCACAACCTGTCTTGAAATAAGAGTGGCTGATGTTGTCTGCTGAATCTCTCTTGGCCCTTTTTCATAGTGTAGAGGACCACTACTTAAACCCTGGTCTCCTGGTTCCAAGAGAGGGTTGTATCCCTCTCTGTCATGGAACCACATTGTCTGTTTTTATGTTGTCTTACTACAACCTTTTCAAATTGTGCATCCTTTCCTGTGTTTCCTGCTTCTTCTTTTCCCAGTTAGGGGTTGCCACAGCAGATCACCTGTCCACTCATGATTGGCAGTGGAGTTTTACAGTGTCAAGTTGCCAGCCCGGTGCCCAACCTTCCACAGAAGGCACACACACACACACACACACACACACACACACACACGCCTAGGGACAATTTAGAGCATCCAGTCCACCTACAGCATGTCTTTGGGATGTGTGAGTAAACCGGAGCACCTAGAGGAAACCCACGTGACCACAGGGAGGACAAGCAGACTCCACACAGAAGGCACCCTAGCCGAGGACTGAACCAGAGATCCTCTTGCTGTGAGGCGGTAACGCTAACCACTGCACCATCATGGCCGCCTCCCTATGTTTCCTGCCTTCCATGTTCATTATTTTTGCACCGAAGTTAAGTTTCTACATTTTGCACAATTCTACTGTCCTTATCAAGTCTCTTTTCATCCTTTCTAGACCCTCTTTTCTGTTAAGCCTGTTAAATAATATTATGTCATAAAGGGAATTTATAAATGTCTAAATAATGAATTTTAACAGTGGAATTATTGTAAATAAGAAGCAGTATAATTTTCACAGGTTCATAGGTAGGTACTAGGCTATCGGCCCAAGTGCATAAGTAAGCCTAGCCAACAAGGTTCCCTGGCTTAGGCCACCCAAGAAAGTTAATTTCCTGTGCTCCTGTCAAGCAGAGCCACAGAAGTGATCCCTGGGGTGTATTTCCTATTTCCCATCCACTTATCAGGATTTTTCTTGAAGAGTGCTAATGAGGAACTTTGCTTGACATAGATGGGTAGCTTGTTCCAGAGTATAGGAAGTCTCTGGGACAGGAATCTATCCCTCCAGCATGTCCTGTTTGTTGTGGTGACAAGGTTTAGGTCCCTAGAGTGTGTAGCATGGATGGATTGGGATTTCTTTAGGTGTAGCATGTCCAACAGTTCTGGGTTTAACACAGCTTTATATGTTACTTCAAAAAAAAAAAAAAAACAGAATACAAAAACAAATCCACTTGTTAAAAAATGACAACTGGAATCTGGAACAACACACTAGAATTTAATATAGGTTAAGCGCTTTTCATTTTATATGTTAGGCAGAGATCTCCTCGACGTCGGCGATATGCTACAGAGTAAAGCTGAAGTTTTTTGAGATGCTCAGTATAGGGCATTTGTTTGAGGCCAGTAATCCTCTTTGTGAGGTACTTCTGTGGCCTTTCCAGCTGCTGCAGATGTCTTGTGAGGTACATTCCAAAAGGGGCATTATACTCTATAATGGGTCTAATGAGTGCCGAGTAGAGGGGAACAATGACCTCTTTTCTCCAGGATGAGAGCCCTTTTGTTATGAGGTGTGCCACATAGAAGGATTTCCTGACTACTGTGGCGATGTGATTATCAAAGGAGAGACTACTGTCCACCTGCGTCTCAAGGTCTCTTATCACACATTCGGCATTAAGTAGACTGCCGTTTATGTGGTAGTTCATGGGTACAGAGTTTTTACAAAAGGGGATGACAATGCACTTTTTGGCATTGAGCTTGTGGCCATGGCTCTGACACCAGGCATCTGTCTCAGTGAGGCCCTTCTGTAGAATGTCCACATCATTTGGGGACTTGACTATGGCTCCTAGTTTGCAGTCATCTGCAAACGTCATTAGCCAGAGGCCTTCTGTATTAGCCTGTACTTCAGAGAAGTAGATACCAAACAGGAGAGGTCCCAGGACTGAACCTGTGGTACTCCACTTGTCACTGGTTTGAAGTCAGATTTGGCGTCTGCAACTTTTATAGTGTGAGTTCTGTCAGTGAGCCAGTTGGCAACCCATCTTGTGATGTAGGGATTTATACCTAGTTTAGTGAGTTTAGCTATAATTCCAGAATGGGGGATGGTGTTGAAAGCCTTGGCGAGGACAAGATAGGCTGTGTGAACCACCTTACCCTCATCTACGGCTTTGGTGACTGCCTCAAAGAAGTCGATCAGGTTCAGAAGGCATGATCTGCCTTTCACAAACCCGAACTGGGTGGGGTTCAGAGTTTGGAGGTTACCAATGTCTTTGTTTATGAGTTCCATGATGATACGTTCCATGGCCTTGCAGACCAGGCTCGTCAGGCTAATAGGGCAATAATTCCCAGGATCAATGGCGGCTCCCCCTTTGTGGAGTGGGATAACTGTTGCTGTGCACCATTCAGTGGGTGCAAAGCCTGATATGAGACGATGATTGAACATGGTGCTTAGGTGGGGAGCCAGTTCATTCTGAAGTTCGTGTAAAACGCAGCCTGGGATGTTCTCCGGTCCCATGGATGCTGTGTTTTTGGCTTTAGAGAGTGTAGTTTTACCTGCATAGATGTGATTACAGGGACTCTGCATTCTTTTTGTATAGATATGGGCCCTTTAGCAGCTGAAAGGGGGGTAAAGTTAGCATTGAACCTATCTGCCAAGATGTTGGCAATAGCAGTTGGTTCTGTAATTTTCGTGCCATTGTGCTGTAACTTAGAGCAGATCTGGGTGTTGCCATTGAGATTCTTGACATAGCTATAGAATGCTTTGTGGTTGCCCTTAGAATCAGTGGCAATTTTGTTTTCATAGCTAGCTTTGGAGGATCTTATAAGGGATATCAGCTTCTTATTGAGGCTGACCAGGGAGCTCCTCCACTCATGGGATTTTACTCTCTTTTGCAACAGTTTCTTCCTTCTTTTGTAGAGTTTGTTTATGGCAGGTGACCACCAGATTGGCTTCCTTTTTTTGGAGGATAGTGCCTTGGTTCTGTTTGGGACAGCACAATCTATGCACTTGTGTAAGTGCTTATAGAGTGCATTTGTGTAGGATTCAGCAGTCGTAACTGTATTGTCCATCTGCGTGGGTGTCATGAAGTTCGACACTTCTGTCTTAAGAAGCATGAAGTTGTCTTTGGAGAAATTTTTTTACCATGGTTTCCTTAATGGTGGGTGGTGGCGGGATGTGGATATCTTGGGTGATTAGCTTATGGTCGGATCTCACCAATAAGGAGTTGACTTCAGGTGTGGAACACCGGTCACTCATGTTGGTAATGATTAGGTCTAGGATATTGTTGCCCCTGGTGGGGGTGTGGATAAGTTGATCCAGGGCATTGAAATTTATGAATTTCAGAAAGCATTGAGTGAAGGAGTTGGTACATGAGTAGTTTTCCCAGTTAATGGTGGGGTAGTTGAAATCACCCATTATTAGGGTGTTTGGTTGAACCCTAATATTTTCCAGTATATCAAGAAAAGAGGAGTGGGAATCTTGGGGCATGGTGGGGGATCTGTAGCAAGCTACAATTTGGATTACAGTTTTGCCCAGAGTTACTTGCACTTGGATAACCTCTGATGCATTATGCTGAGCAACTAGCCTGGAGGTGTGGATATCCTTAATGAATATGGACACACCTCCACCTTTGGTGTTCTGGTCCAGGTTATATGGCCAAAAAGTGTGATATGAGTTATAGCCTGGTAATGCAGGGCTGCTGTCTAGAGCCTTGAGCATTGTCTCAGTCACTGCACAGATATCGATGTTCTCCATTTTAAGGAGTGCCTCGAGTGAGTGCATTTTGAGATTTAAACTTCTAGCATTGAGTAGCATTACCCTCAGTATTTGCTTGCCTGTTCCTGTTATGGTGGTGAATTTGTCATTTGAACCTTGCCTAAAAGGGCACTATAGGGGTGGCAAAACCCTTAACCAGTATCCGGAATCCCAGAGGTGACAGGTGCAGGCCATCTCTGGCAAAGCATCGTGGTCATCCCAGGCAGACAAATACTGGATCCCCTCAGAATGACACCAGAAGCTTAGCCAATAGTTGATGTCAATCATTTTGTCGTTGTACTGCGGTATCATTCTGGGTGATGGCAGGATGCTACTCGGGGCTAGGGTCATACCTGCCTGGGTTACAAGATCAGAGAGCTCTTCCATGTCTCTTTTCATATAGTCCAGGGAGTTACGTCTCAGGTCATTCACACCAACATGGACAATGACAGAGTCATATTTGTACTTGTTGTGGAGTGATCTGAGTGCGTGGGTTAGGTGGCAGATCCTGGCACCTGACAGGCAGCTGACAGTAACCTTCTCCTTGTTTAGCCTGGTGAGTGGGACATCAGTATGCCTGACTATAGAGTCACCTATGACTAGTGTGTTGGGTACGTTGTTTTGCCTTATGGGCTGTGGTTTATTGGCACACAGTCTGTGGGCTTTGCGTCATTTGGGTTGTGTTGGGGGGGGTGGAGGCTGCTTGCGCTTCTGCTTTGGAGGTCTCTATTGCTTGAGCAGATTATTATTGAGAGCAGTAGTGGCTGGTGACTTCAAATTAAAGGAGGGCTGCAGAAGACAGCTGAATGGGTGGGGCCAGTGGGAAGGGGTGTGACCAACTATAAAGGGGTGGAGCTATGCTCAAAACCACAACAACTGGAACTTTAATTAAATACACTGCCCTGGGTGCCAAACAGTCATTACGAGAGTCCAATCAAGACAAAATGAAGTGTAGAAGGAAAAAATATTTCAATGCATTGGCTACATGACAACTTACTTAATATCCAGATGGAAACAGGTTGTGAGGCATGAAAAAATAAATTACTTTTTAAATACATTACTGGAATGCCAGTCAAAATCAAGTATAAAAAACAAGCAGCACTCAACTCAAACCACTACTCCTTGCACTGCAGTTCTAATTATAATTTATATTCAGCTTTATAAAATTACCAAGTAACATGCTAAAAGTATCAATCTCTGTGATACCCCCACTTGTAAAAATGTTTCTAATCCAAAAAAGACCTGCTGCCTGACACAACTATCTATTTGTTTCATGGGGAAGACAGGATCAAAGTAAAAAATGAACAGCCAACAAGAAACAAGCTCAAGATAAATTGCTTAAAGGATTCCTGCACAAGTTATGGACCACACATGATATATTGGCATTCTGCTTAGTTTATGGGTAAAGCTTGCAAAGATGACTGCAAGTCTCCAACAAAAGATGACTGCAAGTCTCCAACAAAAGATGACTGCAAGTCTCCAACAAACGTAATGAGCTTCTGAAAATACTGTAATCCTGTCTGTTTATTACAAATACTGTCATATGCATTTCAATACCCAAGGCTTATACATTATCTAGTTATGTAAATATTCTCCGCATGGCAACAACGAAAAGGCTTTCAATGCTGGTAATTCTTTAACAGTATGCTTATTAAAGCTTACTTGCATTTTACAATCTCCGACAAGTTTACCTGATAGTCATTAAATCATTGCTACTTAAACAGAGCAACAGGGCACTGTGACAGCATGCATTTCCTTAATAATAAGAAGCATAAATCAACAGTATAAAAATATGACAGAAAACCAGAACATTCTACAAAATCAAGGACAGATGAAAAGCCATGGTCGTACTTGTGGTTTACCTTGGATGGGGGAATACTCTGCACACTTACACTGCATAACTGCTCCTTGCCTTCCTTGGACACATTCAGAGCCACTACAAAGGGGAGTGGAGTGCAACAAGTATGTCACAATTTGAAATGTCTCTGGCTGACACTGATGGCTCTGACACTGATACCTGTCAACTTCAGAGCAAAAAATCTGGACAAAGCCATACATAGAACTAGAAGTGGGACACATGCCCAAAAATAAAGACATTTTTTAAATATTGCTCTTATAAACTTAGATAATAGAACAGTAGTAGGTCTTGCATTAGTACGAATTTTCTGAAGGGTATGAAATTTGAAACTCAAATGTCTACCATTATTTTCTAACTTCAATCTTTAATGACGTGCCACTAATTTGCCAGAAAACCACAATTTTATGAAAAACAGACCAAAAATGTGATGCAAAAAAATAAAGTTGCCACACAATACAGCTGGGAACCTGTCAAAGAAGGGACACATTTTTAATATTAACACTGTTAACCTGAGCAGCTAACAAAATAAGAGCATCTACATGTATTTCTGAAATAAAAGTAATCTATAACTCTGATCATTACAGTTATATATAATGAGGGCATTTTAAATTTATTGTTTTGAACATTTTTCCAGTAAACACTGAAACAAAATGCATGCACCAATGACAAAACTTGCCCAAGTCAAAACATTTCCATCATAAAAAGTCTACTCAACCTTCTACAGTCCACCATACAGTTACCCCATAATTGTAAACGTTTTCTTCCAAAATTGCCATTTTGAGGAGGGATTATTAAGGGAGAGCAACATTTTGAGACAGAACTGGGGACAATTGAGAGGTTTGAATATTCCTAATTCTACAAAGCGATTTGCACATACCTCTCAACCTCTTAATGCAGGAAATCTGGACAAGGCCAAATATATTGGGGGAACATACAAACACTACTACAAAATGCTCTTGTATAAACTTAAATTGATAGAATAACAGGTCTTGCTTTAGCATGCATTTTTCTGAAGGTTATGGCATCTGAAACTCAATGTCTGTCATTCAGTGACTTCATTCCTAAATGATTTGCTAGAAAACCACACATTTTATGAGGAACAAACCAAAAATAAAAAGCAAGTATCTATTCATTCTGCAAAAATATGGACAACTGAGAGGTATAGTTCAACCGGGGTTGTCTGAGTTTGCTACCCTCCCCCCCCCTCACAAAATCATGGTCGAATGGAGCTTCCCCCCTGCAGCCATTCCAAAGTCCCATTCCTTGGTTATTTTGCCCCATTTACCATAAACAGTGTAATGCGCATACTGCTTTACTTCTGTGATGATTTAGATTTCATTTGAAAGTTTTATTTTGCATTTTACAGCACAAACCCTAATAGATATCTGTTAAACAAAGCAATGCAGTCTCACAATGAAAATAGACTTAGCATTAAAACTTCTCTGACCTTGAAACTCACATGCATTGAAACAGCATTGAAACACGCATTCAAATAAAATACATTTTGCCAGTGGCAGATAAAGATTAACTTTGGGCTGTTTTCAAAATCATAGGCCCCTTGGACATGAAACATACACATGCTCTTTGATACACCTTCCTGATTGTATTACATTATATTCCTTGTACAATACAGTACAGTTGTTAGAGGGCATTTTAAATTTATTGTTTTGAACATTTTTCCAGTAAACAATGAAACAAAATGCATGCACCAATGACAAAACTGCCCAATTCAGAACATTTCCACCATAAAAGTCTACTCAACCTTCTACAGTCCACCAGTATCAGTAAATATTCACAATCTCTGAAGTAGTAAAACCCACATTAAAGAAATATGTAACTAATAAAGAGGTTGCTGGTAGCAAACAACTTTATATGTCATTGTTTCATCTACAAATAAAGTGTCTGCTGCCCTTTAAGAATAAATTGCCTGTGTTGCATGCATTAAAAAAAATGATAAGCTAGTAATCCTGCAGTAGGGAATGGATGGCAAACTGATAACAGATTCATAGTTACTAGGTATCTTTGCCAAAAAGGACTACAGCATCCACCCCCCTTTACAACCCAGTACAGTATCAGCAATGCATCTACCTACTGTGGGAGTAGAACCCACAGCCTTCTGCATCAAAAGCAAGTACACTACCTGTTGTGCTATTAACAATGCAAGCAGACTTAGCATAAGCAGCACTAAACTTTTGTTCCCCTGCAGCTCTCAGCTCCTTGTAAAATCTACTCGACACTCAGCTGTATCTCTGAACTTTGCAGCACAAGAAATCTGGAAAAAGCCAAAATTTATTGGGGGGAGACAAAAGCCCAAAAACCAGGGACACATTTTAAACATTGCTTGTATAATGTTGGAAAGTTGCTAGAATAAAATGCTGTGTTACCACCATACATTTCAGTGCCACGTCTTGAAAAGAGGGGACCCTGTGCAAAACAGTCAGAGAAACATACCACTATGCCAAATCAGCTGTTTTGTGTGAAACAGAGGAAGACAGACTTAAATGGCTACCATTTAGTGAATTCATTTTTCACCATAGCTGTCAACCTCTTAGCAAAAAAACACCCGAAAAAAGTCAATAATGTGGGAATACAGCTGCCAAACATATTCATTGAATTCAGTTCTCACCATAGCTCTCAACCTTAGCACAAAATACCCGGATGAGGCCAATAATGGGGGAATACAGTCCCAAAAATATGGGCAAATTTCAAACATCCATGTTATAAACTTAGACAATTGCTAGAATAAAAGGTTTTGTGTTACCATGTACTTTCTGAAGAATATGAAGTCTGAAATTCAAATGCCTATTTTTAAACATTTGTTAACCAGGAAACTAGTCTGACTTGGAACAAAACAAAGCCAATTTTCAGCAGAGCAGGGAGAAACACTCCAGACACATCTTTGTAAGAGATGGGAGGACATGCAGACTCCACACAGAAGGCACCCCAGTCAAGAATCAAACCAGCGAACCTGTAGCTGTCAGCAACAATGCTACCAGTGCACCACTGCACTACAGACCTTTGCAAGGAAAAATGAAGATACAGAAACCACAGATTTTATGAGGACAGAACAAATATGAGGCAAAAATCTGCAATTTTTTACAAATAGTGGTGGGTAGAGAATTCAGGTCCTTGCCACATGCATCCAAGGTACAGGGCTCAAGCCTGAGTATCTCTACCCACCACTATGTGTTAACTGGGGCATTTCACACACACACACACACACACACACACACACACACACACACACACACACACACACACAAAAACCTGTAACTGTGTCCAGACTGCAAACCCCTCACTCGAATGAATCCACAATAGTTAAACTGCAAACCCTGTGCTCAAATGAATCCACAATACTTAAACTGCAAACCCATGCTCGAATCCAATGCTTCCCTGCGAGAGCTTAAACTCAACTTACCTATCTCCTGATTGGTCCTGCACTCGAATCCCTGCAAGAGCTTAACCTCACCTCTCTCTTGACTGGTCCTGTCGGCGGTTGAAGCAGTCTGGAGCTCCTCTGTTCTGTGCGGTTGTCTACCGCACAGATTCCTGGGCATTTGCGGGGCAGAAAATGCCTTCCTTGTATCTGGACTGCTGACTCAGGCAGTCAGAGTTTGCACAGATTACTGGGCATTTGTGGGGCAGTCTGAGTGTGTCTGCGCATGTGCGGAAGTTCTGGGACTCGCAAAAAAAATGTTTTTGCTTTTTAATTTTATGTTTCATGTTTTTATTTCTTTTGTTTCTAGGTGGGAGGGCTGCAGTCCTGCAGTCCTATAGCACGAGCCGCCCCTGATTGAGAGCCTCCGCAAATGTTTTTGTGTTTCTATGTGTGGATTTTGGTTGTGTAGGTTTAGTGGGACTATGTGATGAGTGTGGTGTGGTGCAAGTGTTTACCTTCTCTTGACTGTAAAGTTCAGTCTTGGTTGGAGAGAGCTTTACCTCCAGTTTGGCTAGATAAGTGCATCTCTCATGGGTTGTGGTGTTGGGTGGTAGGAGGAGAGGGTTGTCTGTGTACATGAGGCAATTGCTACATTGCCCCAAGATGCCCAGATTCATCAGATAGACAGGATAGAACACCGGAAGCTGACCCTTGGACATGCCTGAATAAAAAACTACTTTCCCCTAGACAAGTAAGGAAAGTGAGTATAAGAGCTGTTTTTCTCTAAGCAAGTGAGGAAAGTAAGTACAAAAACTGTTTTCCTCTAGGTAAAGAGGAAGGTTGAGTGCTGTAGTAATTTGTAGCGTATTTAGTGCTAACAACAAGTTCTGAACAAGTGCTGAGCATGAATAAGCAAATTCAAGTGCTAAAACTAAGAATCTGTACCTGGATCTTGTGGTAGATAGGCTACCTAGTGCTTACCACTCCCACTGATAAATTAGAATGCTTCCCTCCAACACAGAAAGGCTTGGTGTCTCAGAAGTTTACAAACAGTCCTGGATACAGCAAATCTGTATCTGGACTAGACTAGTTACAGGAAAGGTGGGAAACAAGCTCAAACATGGACTTTTAAACCAGAAAGTTGAAAGAGATGGAAAAACTGCTCAAATGGCCAATAAACTACACTTTCTGGGCCAGAAACCACTCTTGTGGTAGATAGGCTACCTAGTGCTTACCACTCCCACTGATAAGTAATTTTTAGATAATGCTTTTTAAAAGTGCATACATATATTACACATTTTTAGTATTTAAATAATGTACTTAAGATATTGATTGATAATCTAGCAGAAATTGTGTAATTAATTAATTGATTGTTGTATATACAGCATGGGATCTTGGGTATATATTTTAAATACTTGCATATCTTTTAAACTATGAATGTAAAATCCTCCAGCAACATTTGCATATGCTGCACCAACTTTCAAGCATTAGGTGAAGGAATAATTTACATCAAATATATATGTATATATTAATGATAAAACAAATGCAAAACAGCTTAACAGAGCAACCATTTTCTAAGAGTAATAGTGTTCCTAAGTGGGCATTGCAGGGAAATACTGGGTATACTATTATTTCCATATAAAACCTCTTCTCAGGCATTATTGTTTGCTTATTTCCTAGTTACTCAGTCAAAACAAAAATAAACAAATAAACAAAAACAAATTGTCTCTCTTTAGTTTGACCTTCCTGTTGTTTGGATTCTGTGGCCCAGGCTACCAGATATTTTAATTTTTTTTCTTTCAGTGGTGATGTGATAGCTGTAACTTTCACTGTTACTAAGATTATACTAATGGGTTGATAACTTCCACATAATTCTTTTGCTCTCACTCTTATAAAGGAGAATCATATCAGCCTTCTTCCATTTATCAGGAATCTTAAGCTCCTTCCATGAATTAATAAAAAGATTTGGTAGTGGTATCAGCTGCTCCCTTGTTAGTTATTTAAGACTTTTTGAGTAAATCACATCAGGCCTTATTATCTAGTGCACTTTGAGCGTCTCAGGCTTCTTCACGACACTTTTATCTGGGGAAGGATCAGTCCCTTTGTCTTGAGTACATCTGTGATGATACGGGCTAGTATCAGCAGAGCCAGATGTAGTTCTGTAAAGAATGACATGTCCTTTGGATATCAGACCGATTTATACAAGATGCTTGTGTTACAAATGTATTAGAAGTGTGTGGCATTTGAATTATCTGGAGACAACAGGGGTACCAAACCCCCACCACAGTTTGTATCCTATCTTGGTGGATGGAAAACAGGACACTGCCTCTGACATAACCATTGTAGTGGTTAAAGAGGAGCAGCACTTGCTTGGGCAGTCCAATCCAGTCAGAGCTTTAGGGGGAATCCCATTCCAAATGCCTTTGGCCAGGGTTCACTTTGACTGGGAGTGTGGAAGAGGAAGCAAGCAAGTAGGTGTGCTTGAGAATATCCCTGCAGATGTCATAATAGGGAATGATTTTGATAATACAGTACCTTGTGTGCATGCAGTGACATGCAGTCAGGCTTGGAGACAGGCATGCAGGTCTGGTAGCCTGGGGGAACCCAGACAGACCACACACCTGATGCCAGGACTGGTGATGTGGCCAATTCAGGGAGGGTTCTACCATGTAGCAGTGAGCCTGAAGATGAGCTACAGCTGCTGGTAGGTACTGATGTTCCCGTAGACAGGGTGACTGCAAAGGCAGAGGTGAGTGGTAGTAATAAGGCTGACAGTGAGGCACTGCTGTCAGAAGATACCAGACTTCCTGAGGAAGGGGAGCTGGGAAAAGTCACAAAAGATAGAGTTGAGACAGGCTCAGCTCTCAGTCCCTACATTACAACGCTTGAGGGAGGTAGCTAGGGAGGCACCTGATTCTCAAGGAGAAGGAAAGTCAGTATACTGCAACAAAGGGTAGAGAGTGGACCCCTGAGGGAGGCCTAGAAGGTGAGGTAATACAGCAGTAAGGAGTGCCCAGAACCTACCGTCTGACACTTCTAGCCGTAGCCCATGAGATTCCTTTTGCAGGTCATATGGGCATAAAGCGTACCAAGAAACATATTATGCAGAACTTTTATTGGCCTGGGATTATCAGGGATGTAACAGGGTACTGCAGGATCTGTGAGCAGTGCTAAAAAGTAGGCAAGGCAGGAGACAGTGTCAAAGCTCCTTTGATGCCTTTGCCTGTGACTGAGGAGCCATTTCAGAGGGTAGCTATGGATATTGTGGGGCCTCTGATTACCCCAAGCTCCACAGGACAGAAGTACATCTTAGTGGTGGCAGATTACACTGCTAGATACTCTGAGGTGGTGGCTTTGTCCTCCATCAAGGCAGAGATGGTGGCAAGTGCTTTGCTAGAAAATTTCAGAAGGGTAGGTTTCCCAAAAGAAATACTGACTAACAGAGGTGCCAACTTCATGTCAGACCTGCTGGCTTGTCTGTGGGAGCACTGTGGGGTGAAGCACCTAAAAACCACTCCAACCATACCCAGTCTAATGGTTTGGTGGATAGGTTAAACTCTACACTAAAGACCATCTGTAGGCATTTGCATACCAGCTTAAGAGAGAGTGGGAGAAATATTTGCCCCATTTGCTGTTTTCTTACAGACAGGTACACAAGGAATCCACAGTTTTTTCACCCTTTGAGTTGCTGTATGGGCAAAGGGTGAGGGGACCTATAGATTTGATTTGTGATGAGTGGGAGAGTGAGTGTGAATCCCACAAGTCTGTTGTGGTGTATGTTCTAAACCTAAGGACAAGACTCAGGGAGTTCATGGGCCTGGTCCAGGAGAACCTGGCAGGAGACCAACAACAAAAAAAGGTCTGGTATGACAGGAATGCTTGAGCCAGAGAGTATGCTGTGGGACAGCAGGTGATGGTGCTCATTCCTGTCAGACACAGTAAGCTGCAGGCAGCTTGGAAAAGACCCTTCAAAGTGGTAAGGAAGTTCAGTGTTGTTAACTACATGGTATGACTGCAAGGCAGGAAGCAGGGGCACAAATTGTACCATGTTAGCATGATGAAACCTTACCATGACAGGTAGGCCCTTGTGATAAGTATTTGCAGAAGGAGGCAGGAAAGAGTCTGAGGGACATCTATGGCTACAGGGAGCCAGACAGAAGTCTGAAGTTACTATGGTGGAGCCGAGGGTTGCAGGTATATGATATGACAGTGCAGCACTGTAGTGGGGCCAGGAATGCCAAGGCAGATGGAATCTCAAGACATGGAATGGGTTAATATATTCCCAGATAGATTTATTTCTCTCAGGTCAAGTCTCTCAAGGATCACTTGAAAAAATAGCTTGAGTCTTTGAAGGGGGGAAGAGATGTGAAGATATGGGCTAGTGCCCACATAGCCAGCTGGATTTCTGTAAAGAATGATATATTCTTTGATTGTCAAAGTGATTTATACAAGATGTTTGTGTTACAAATGTATTAGAAGTGTATGGCATTTAAATATCAAACTGATTTGTACAAATACTTATGTTAGAAATGTATTAGAATTGTATGGCATTTGAATACCAAACTGACTTGTACAGATGCTTATGTTACAAATGTATTAGAACTGCATGGCATTTGAATATGAAAATGTATTTGTAAAGATGCTAAAAATGTATCAAATCATCCAAGAGCTCCTTTGAGAGAAACCTAGCAAGTACTGCCAAGGATAACTATTAGGCCTTTTACAGCTGTGTATGTAACCTAAAGGGTAGAAGCCAAGCATGTGCAGAACTGGTGGCCAACAGTATCATACACACTGACCTCACTGAGATAGTAAACCTGCTAATGGATTGGTTTGGTGAACATTTCACTCCCTTATCCCCTCCTTACTTACAACAAACCCTCCCTCAACCCCCCCACCTTACATATCTTAAGAGAAGGTCCTCAAAACCCTGTTCAAGTCAAAGAACACAGCCTCTATGGGACCAGATGACATCCTAGGCTGTCTTCTAAACAGGCTAAAACATGAACTAGCATCACCAATAAGTACCCTTTTCAATCATAGCCTAACCACAGGGTTTGTTTCTAAGGAATGGAGAACAAATACAGTTATTCCCCTCCACAAAGGTGGCCTAGCAACAGACCCAGGAAATTACAGACTCATAAGCCTGACCAGCCTCATATGTAAAGCCATGGAATGTATCATTATGGACCTCATAAATAAAGAGATAGGTGACGTCCAAATCATGGACCCTACCCAATTCAGTTTTGTGAAGGGCAGGTCCTGCCCACTAAATCTGGTGGATTTCTTTGAAAGTGTGACTAAGGCCTTTGATGAGGGCAAATTTGTGCACACAGCATACCTTGACTTGGCAAACACTTTCAACACAATCCCACATTAAGGCATTATCAATAAACTTAGCAAACTGAATGTAAACCCCTTTGTTGTAAGATGGGTTGCCAACTGGCTCACAAACCAGACACACACTATCAAAATGGGTGACTCCACATCAACCAGAAGACCTATTACCAGCGAGGTGCCACAGCGGTCAATGAGGGGCCGCTACTGTTTGGTATATACATCTCAGAAGTTCAGGTCAAAACTAAAGGGTTGTGGCTGACCAAGTTTGCAAATGACTGCAAACTAGGTGCAATCACTGAATCCCAAAATTATGTCAGTATACTCCAGGATGGTCCCATACAGACCAACGACTGGTGTATTAGACATGTTCTCAAACTGAATGCAAAGAAATGCATTATCATTCCCTTCGGCACAGACAATTTTGCTTCACACTATCAAATCAATAGCAATACCCTGAGTACCCATGAAGTGGTAAGGAATCTGGGATTACAGATTGACTATGAACTTAACTTCAGCCACCACATGTCTACTGTTGTAAGCAAAGCTTTCCACATAGCTCACTTGATTAGTAAAGGCATTGCCTCGAGAGTTAAAGAAGTTAAAACCCACCTGTACCTGGCACTTACCTGGCCCATAATTGAGTATAATGCTCCATTCAGTATGCACCATACAAAGCATCTACAGCAATTAAGAGAGACCTCAGAGGTTTCTAACAAAGAAGATCAAGGGCTACCAGCATGTCCTTTACATGGACCAACTGAAATACCTCTCATTATACTCTGTATCATATAGACTTCTTAGGGGAGACACACCTGGCCTACAGAGCAACCCAAGACCCAGACCTAATCCTAATGAACTTACTGCTTGTCCATAAATCAAATGGGTCTAGGGATGTCCATTCCAGGGACTTAAATATGGCCTGCAAATTAAATAGGACAGGCTGGAGGGACAGATTTATCTCCCAGCGACTGCCACATTTTTGGAACAGGCTACCAATTCATGTGAAACAGAGCACCTCTATGACACTGTTCAAGAGTAACCTGGATGAGTGGCTAAGGCACTATAAAGTCTTACCAGGGATAGTGCCATAACTCTCCTGGACATGGGCAGCCATCACTAAATGCAATCTTATGTACTGACTAGTACCTGTATGGTATTACATTGGATTGAAACAGCTAGGCTTAAAATGACCTCTGGGTCAATAGCCTAGTAATCTCCTAAGATCCTATGATCCTATGATCATAGTGAGTTTCAAGAGCAGAGGTTAACCAGCTAGCTTACTTTAAGAAAAATAAGGGAAATGTAAATGAGCTGTTAAACCATTAAAATGGCATCCCACTGCACTGAATGGAACTGGAGTCAGTAGGTCTGGGACGGGGCATTGTTTAATAGCCTCTGTAAAGAAGATGGTAAGTACTGTAATTGTTTCATGGTTCCAGGGCACTGCCATAAGCATTTGGGTGTGTATTGTAGCTGTCTATGCTAAATTCCTGTCTCAGCTTCAAAGGAGAATAGTGTGAGAACCTAGAGTCAAGTGACTGGATGAGGTCATTCTGCCAGTCATCTTAGAAATTTTAGATTTTACAGGAAGTAATCTCTGAGTATTCAGTATTCTGTCTTGGGCCTGACAACAAAAAGGACCATTCACAACATCATCTGCCTTGCACTATTAAGTAAATAGGAAATAGTAATTCTCCTAGGTTCAGTCAGGAATATACTGAATCGTAGTTTAGATATTGTTTTTCTTTATTTGTCTGAGTCTGTCCATCAATGCTATTTTTAATATTTCATGTGAATTGAACTCTGTGGTTTACTCCAAATATATATTCAGTATATTCATGTTCTTTTATTATTTATTATTAAATATATTTACAACTTTTATTGTGGCTGGTCTTTTTAGGAAGTATTTAACTTTTGAGAATGATTATATTTATTTGGTGACACTGTGTGGGCCATTCCTGAAGGCCTAGGTGTCTTGGTCAACTACTACCATTTGTATTAGTATTATTACACAGTATAATTGGATACCCTTTGTTAAGGGCCTTAGAGTAGCTGGCTGTGGAGTGTCTGGTGGCAGTAATAACTACCTTATACTCTGGCCAGAAGGGGGCACAGCAGGTAAATCAGTGCCAGCCTTTCCCAGGTGTGTGTGTGTGTGTGTGCGTGTGTGTGTGTGTGTGTGTGTGTGTGTGTGTGTGTGTGTGTGTGTGTGTCTGTGTGTGTGAAATTGAATCTCAAAAAATCTGTGTGTGAGAGCTACTTGGAACAGGGACACAAAGCACTGGTCACAGAGAGGGTGCTGGAGGACTTGGCTTGGACACTCGGCTGAAGACCTAACCCTAGAGCTGTACCAGTGGGGAGTCTTATTGGGGACTTGGAGGGAGATAGATATAAAGGAATCCAGACCCTGGGCTGACTGCATTCCCTGTGCTCTTGAAGGAAATTGTACTTGGTGCAGAAAACTGCATCTGGAAATACTGTGTGTATTTATTTCTCTGAAAGTGAAAGTTCCACACAGGTGCCAGTGGTGAGGATTAAGGCTCCTTGATCACTGGCTCAGAGAAGGGACATCACAACATCTACTGTGGGTAATGGTTCCTTTGTCCTGAGTTCATCTACTGTAGCTAATGGATTAATATCAGCAAACATGATCCCCTCTAAAAAGGGGAGGGGGAACAATGTTACACTAACATTGAAGATTTAACAACTCCCCCCAAAATAGTGTTTTTTGCAGGGAGGCAGACACCCCTGCACCATAACCCTAAACGTGTTAACTCTGAGGGTGCTTATATGCTGGGAAAAGAAAAGCCTTTCTTATCCATGAGCTTCAGCAGTGAGTTGTTCCTTTCTTTCCTTATATAGTCCAATCACTATATTTTTCCTTTCAGTATTGAAGCCATCTCTTTTGAAATCTAGTGTACTTTTTTCATAATGTTTAACTGAAGTTTTGTAGAAAATTCTGTAAATCATTTAATTTTCCAGTATCTGACTGAGATAGAGGGTGCCCTGCCTGTTACTGTTTATATTTTCCCCAGGGAGATATGCGTGAAGCTGTATTTGTAAGTGTCCCATATTAATTCCAGTGTTTTGCATCTGGGTACATATTTGAAATTATTTCAGGCTTTGGAATAATTATTTCTTTCAAAGCTGTATGGCTACTATCCTGGTGCAAACAAATTCTTCATGATGTTAATGTAGATTGTTAAAATTTTCTGAAACTCTACCTCTTGCTAGATTTTTAACAGTAATTTATAAAATCCACTTTGGCTTGTCCAACTCAGTGGCACATCACAGAAAGACAACATTTTGACTGTGCCTCAACCAACCTGAGTTCAACTATCAGCTCAGGAGATAGAGAAAAATCACACGAGTAAAGTGTTCATTAATTATTTGGATTCTAACTCATCCTTATTTGGAGTGAGGGTCTGTGGTTTGTCTTCTTCTTAGCAGTACAATATACACAAACAGGGATCACATGCATGGAAGCATTCACATATCCATGAGGTGCAAACCAAATGTGGATGTCATAGTCATGACACAGAAATTAGGGATTCAAGACAGGGAGCTAAAAGCAACAATGAAAAAAATACCTTAACATGCCACCATACATCTCAACTGTCTCTGATTTTGCAGTACATCCTTGATTTTGACTTATATTTTGCCCTTTCCTTTGTAAACTTTTCTGATTTATTATTCAGTAATACCAGATATTACAAATTCATACTTCTTATTCTTCATAAATTTATGTTGCAGTAAAAGCTGTCATTCTATTAGTTTTGTAAATGCATTAGGGTAATATTGAAAAATTATCCCTGATTTTGGGTATTTGCTTCCACATTGTTTGTGCCTTTTTTTCCATACACCTTTATTGAATTATCAGTTGTGACATAGGCAAATTTACATTTATATAGAAGTAATCAAACTATATTAACTTAAACATTATACTTTGCATACATTGCTATATATCATACAACCTAAGCAATACAACATAAAGTATTCAATTCCTGCCTTTTTTAAACAATGGTACATCTTTATTAAGCCATCACTTGTGACATAGGCAATCATACATTAATATAAATGAAAACAAACCACATTGACACAATCCTAGTTGCAAGCATTTTACATCACAAACCATACTGACATACTCACAGTTCCAAACATTATACATCACTTACAATCGGCTGCCAAAAAAGCAATTACTAGAAAATGGAAATTAAAATATAAACCAACTACACTGCATGTAGTGAATATAGTAACAGAGATAAAACAACTGGAATTCAGATCTTTAGAAAAGGGTAGGAACAAACTACAACAGAAAAAATGGGAATTGTAGGAACAATACATACAAGGGAGGAGTGAGGTTTAAAAGGTTTCAGGACTTAAATGAGGTATGTAACATTTGAGTGAGAAAGATTGGGTAGACTGTAAGTGATGTATACATTGTTTTTGGCTTTGTCCAGAATTCTTTTTTTTTTTTTACCAAAAACATTTTTATCAAATTTTGTTAATAAACATGGACATAAAGTATTACAAATAAACAATCTGAAACATAATAACTATTTACACTATATACAAACATCCATGATAAACATTTGTTTTATCCAAGAAAGGTAATTAATATTTATCTAACAATCTCTCCAATTTTTGGCAAGCTAGTCTTTTGTGTGTTACATTTGATGATCTCTGATAAATAGTTTCCATTTCTTTTTTACATACAGATTTTGCTATCGAAGTAAACTCAGTAAACATAAGATCTTGCTTATTTTTCCAGTTCAATGTAATTATTTTTCGAGCAATAGCTAGAATTAACCAAAGAACAGGTAACTGATGTCTAGGAATTATACTTGGGGTATGAACATTGAATAATATCAAAGAGCTAGTAATATGACATTTATCAGACCACAGGGCTTTTGTGAAATGTCTAAAATCACTCCAGTATTGTGTGAGAGTTCTACATTCGATGAACATATGAACTCAGTTGGCTGCAAGAATATCACCACACCTCCAGCATTTGCTTTCATTACTCTTGGTTATAAGATCAATTCTGTGCGGAGTGTAAAAGCTTCTATGAATAAATCTCCAGGTATATAGTCTCCAATATAAAGATGAAGTGTTTTTTACTGAATTTTATAACTGTTTTTTATTATCATTAGATAAAGGTTCACCATTAATCTTTATGGAGTAATTCCAAAAAGCTTGGTCAAATGTAATCAAGTCTTCTCGTAGGATTTTATATACAGGTGATATGCTTAATTTTTGTTCAATTTTCATCGAACTACTCTATTTGAATAGTTGTATCAATCCTGGTATAATATTAGTTTCCAGATTTATTGACACTCTCCTTTATTTTCAACAAACTGTCTTAAAGATTGAATACAGAGCCAATTATCTTGAAAGACATTATATCTGGCTAAGTGAAAGTTCATTGGTTGGATGTTCTTATTGTCTATAAACTGGTGCCAAAACTTTAGATTATTTTCTTTAAGATTCTGCATCTTATTGATATTGAAGGTATCTAGGCAATCTGGTGTATAAGCTATGGGAAATGTAATGAAAAAGGTGTTCTTTAGACTATAATTGTTGTCGATTATATTTTTGAAAATATAAAATATTTGGTTTATACCATGTGAGAAGTGGCTAAATTTCTTATTATATAAGCAATATTCATGGACTATCTAAAATATTTTGTTAATTCCAAAGGTTTCCTTAAACTGGGTTTCTGAGCTTTCAGAGGAAGTTATATGTATTTCATGTAGTTGTTTCCGGCTAGAGGCATATATGGATGAAATCCAGTGTAGTATTATGTTAATAATAACAGATTTGGAATATAATTCTGTGTTGGGAAAGACAATCCCATTACTGTCCCAGGCTCTAACATGCGATTTATAGGCTATTCTTGGTTTCTTTGGGAACCATAGAAAATAGGGAATTTATTTGTTTAAAGACTTTCTTAGGAGGAGGTAAAATCAATGATTGTATGTAAAATAAAATCTTGGGTAAAATAATCATTTTTATTAATGTAAGTCTGTCTTCCATGGTGAAAAACATTTTGTTCCACTTTTTAGTCAAGTCACTGATTATAGCTACCAGTTTAGTGAAGTTAAATTTAATAGTCTCATTCCATTTATTCTTAATACTTATTCCTAGATAATTTATCTTATCATTTTCCCAGTTGAATGTATTGTATTTTTGCAAATTGCTATTTATTTTCTTATTGATTAAAAGTATTTTGGTTTTATTTTGATTAAAATTGAGCCCTGAGATTTTTCCAAATAGAGTTATGGCATTCATGATATATTGTAAATAGCCTTCTATGTCACTGGATGTTAGTAGAATATCGTCATCAAAAAGCTGAACATTTGGACAGTAGCCCTCATTAACTTGAAATCCTTTGATATTTGGGTTATTTCTAATAAATGAAGCAAAAGGTTCCACTGATTAAGCAAAAAATAATGGGGATAGAGGGCAACATTGTCTAGTTCCCTTATGAATTTTTACTGGGGATGATAGACATGAACTAATCTTAACAAATGCTTTAGCATCACTATAAATATTTAATATCAGTTTTGTGAAATCTGAAGTAAAGTTAAATTCTTTAAAGATTTTTTGTAAGTATGACCAACTAAGGGAATTGAAAGCCTTATCAATATCCAGACTAATAATAGTCAATTGTTTCTTGGTTTTGTTTGCAATGTCTATTAGAGATAGTAGCTTAATAATATTGCTGTGGACTTTTCTATGTAAGATAAAGCCAGTTTGATCAAAGTGTATTAGATTGGGTAATATATTCTTTAGTCTTTTGGCCAGGATAGACATGAACATTTTATAATCAATATTTAACAATGATATGGGTCTATAGGATGCACATAGTTGGGGGTACTTACCTTGTTTCAGAATGGAGGAAATTATTGAGTACTTCCATGAGGGAGGGAAAATTAAGTCTTGTTTAACTTGTCTTGTTTGACTCCAAATCTGACCTCAAAGCAGTGACAAGTGGAGTACCACAGGGTTCCGTCCTGGGACCTCTCCTGTTTGGTATCTCCTTCTCTGAAGTACAGGCTAACACAGAAGGCCTCTGGCTAACGAAGTTCGCAGATGACTGCAAACTAAGAGCCATAGTCAAGTCCCCAAATGATGTGGACATCTTACAGAAGGGCCTCACTGAGACAGATGCCTGGTGTCAGAGCCATGGCCTCAAGCTCAATGCCAAAAAGTGCAGTGTCATCCCCTTTGGTAAAAACTCTGTACCCATGAACTACCACATAGGCAGCAATCTACTTAACACTGAATGCATGATAAGAGACCTTGGGACCCAGGTGAACATGTACCTCACAAGACATTTGCAGCAGCTTGAAAGGCCACAGAAGTACCTCACAAAGAGGATTACTGGCCTCAAACAAATGCCCTACACTGACCGCCTCACAAAACTCCAGCTTTACTCCGTAACATATCGCCTACTCCGAGGTGATCTCTGCCTAACATATAAAGCTATGTCAAACCCAGAGCTGTTGGACATGCTACACCTAAAGAAATCCCAATCCCTCCAAGCTACACGATCTAGGAACCTAAACCTTGTCACCACAATAAACAGGACACACTGGAGGGATAGATTCCTGTCCCAGAGACTTCCTATACTCTGGAACAAGCTACCCATCTATGTCAAGCAAAGTTCTTCATTAGCACTCTTCAAGAAAAATCTTGATGAGTGGATGGGAAATAGGAAATACACCCCGGGGATCACTTCTGTGTCTCTGCTGGACAGTGGCACAGGAAAATAACTTTCTTGGGTGGCGTAAGCTATGGAACCTTGCTGGCTAGGCTTACATAAGCCCTTGGGCCGATAGCCTAGTACCTACCTACGAACTTATGAACCATGGAAAATGTGTTTAATAATAACTTTACTGTGTGCTCTGGAAGAATTTTATATATTTCTGGGATTATCCCATGTAACCCTGGGGCTTTATTATCCTTCAGATTTTTAACTTGTTCTTTCACTTCTGCTAAGGGTATTTGTTTATTTAAGGTACTGTTTTGTTGTTTTGATTTTTTAGCCTTGATATTTTCTTGTAGAACTGTATCTATTACATCGTCTGAATCTAGTGGTAATTACATGTCATTGATTGACCGATAATGATTTCTAAGGGCTTCTAATATACCTCCTAAATCAGTTGTTCTTTTTACTGTGTTATTATTCTTGTATTTTTCATTAATGTTGTTGTATCTTTCAGCTTTTCCCGGTTAGGGGTTGCCACAGCGGAACTCCGGTCCGCTAATGATTGGCAGTAGATTTTTACGTACCGACTTGCCAGGTGATTTTGTTTATTAATTTATTTGGATCTGATAGCTAGTTTATGTAAATGTCTGGGGTTTACTGAATAGGACTGTAGTTTAATCTTTTCTAAGCTTATAGCAATCTTATGATTCAATATTTCTAAATATTTGTGGTTTAGCTTAGAAATTTCAGTAAGTATTGCTTTATCATTTGATTTTAAATTTAGTTTTAGCTTATCTATTTTGGCTTGTAAATCATAAAGTTCCTTGTCCCATTCCTTTCTCCTTTGAAAATACCAAGCTTTAACTTCACTAAAGATGTGAACTTTTAATGCATCCCAGAGTATGATATCTGTTACTTCACCATTATTGTTGTTTTCCATAAATGCATTCATTTCTTTTAATAACCACTCCTTAAAACATTTTAACTTAGTAACATAGGCCGGGATTCTTTGTAAAATTATCATATCATCTTTTTTCACAGTCAAGCTGAACAAAAATGCATTGTGGTCAGAGAGTGGACATGACTGTATTGCAACATCTCTTATTTTAGAGTAAAGAGTGTTAGACACAAAAAATCTTATCAAAATTAGTTTGTGTGCCAAATCAGAAAGAATAATGAGTGTATTGAAATGAATTTTAAACTCTTAAATTATATATGTCTCTAGAATTCATTGAGACTATAAAACTGTTTTGATAACAAGCAATTGAAATCTCCCACTAGAATAATTTCTCCCTTTGCATGTAAAGTAATGAGATCCAAGTATTTCTTCACATATTTAGTTCCTAGACCAGGAATCCAGTATGAGTTTACCAGTGTGAAGCATTTCTTATTAACTTCTAGCACTACTAATCTTAACATTCCGTCTTTATCTGAAAAGGTGTTTAACATTTTAGGTAATGTAAAAGTATTATTCCATAGTATAAGAGTATCTCTCTTTTTGGCTCTAAAACAGGAATCTGTGAGAACTGTAAAACCATTAAATGATAATTTTTGCAAATCCTTCTCCAGCAAGTGGGTTTCCTGCAAGAAGATTATCTGAGCTCTGTGCATTTTAATGAATTTAATTAAACCAGCTCTTTTGACATTGTTATTTAAGCCATTAACATTTAATGATAAGCATTTATATATCATAATTTGTAAAGTTATATTTAGAGCATCAACAATACATTCCAAGTATAATGACTTGAAGTAATTCATGAAGTTATGTATCATGGATGAGTCAAATATCTTTAGAAACATATTCTGAAACCAATAACTAAGAAAACATACATACATGGAACCTAAAGTTCCAGGTTTAGTTAATAAATTAACTAAACCACCTTTTAACACCATCTCACACACCAAAAACATACATAAATAGCTTCTACTTTAAATGTAGTATATACAAACAGTAAAGCATTTCTAAGGTAACTCAAACAAATATGAACATAAAAAGTCCATCAGGCAATCACAGTGGATTTGTATGTAATATTGTGTAAACCACTACTAGGTATTGGAAAATAAGGAGTCAGTTTCATCAATTAACCTAGTTGCTTTATCGGCATAAGCTTCTAATACCTATATATTTTATACCTGTATTACAGTCTCTTGTGTTTATAACTTTAGCAATACAGAAAGAAAAAAAGGGGGGACCATATGTTGGTCTATTAATACTAATTGAACAGAATAGAGTGACCTAGAACATTTTAACAATCCATTCCTACAGTGTATGTGGTCATACAAAGATCTGAATCATAGTATCATAACTATCATTGCAACTGAGTCTGATTATATTGCTTTAAATCTGCATCAATGAGAATGCCTAATATAGATTAAAGTTGCTTAAGCCTGAAAGCAGCAGAAGGAAAAGGAGACTCAATCCTATATATATCTTTGCATTCAAAATATTAAAGAAATTGGTTAAGTAGTCAAATATTAATATATTATCATTTAGGGCATGCTATCAAAGCAAAGAATGGTATCCTGTCAGACTTCAGTGTTTCAAAGCAACAGACATACAGTAACATTAAAATGCAATTTTCCTCATTAGACTAGTAAAATAATCACTCCATTAAAGCCCTAGCTTGCTAAAAACACATAAAGTAATTCCATACCTTTTGATGCATAAAAGATGAAAAAAAAAAACAACCAAAAAAAACCAGTTACATTTTCTTCTAGTTTCATTTTCAGCTTTACTTCCTGGTTTCTGAGTCATGCATAAGTTCAAAGGTCGTGTGATGTCATCGCTCAATGTATTCTCACCTTCAGCTTCTCTAGCTTGCTGCCATGTAGATGCTCGTGCATGTGAAGAAACAGTCACAGAGGCTTAGAAAAGGCATTTTTGGTGGGAATTTCAAACAACTAAGTTTTCTCCATTCTAAAGAAGCATAAAAAGTGCACAAGCAGCCTCCACAGTGAAAAAAAAACATGAACAGCCCTTCTCTAAAAAATTGGGAAAGTAAGATTTTCCCCATAAAATCAATAATTTACATCCCTTAAACTAAATTAGGTTAAGAATTAAAATTAGAGCATTTAGTTAATGTAAACCACTGAATGTTGATATATTACACTAAGAAATGCAGATTTTAAGTAAAGAAGTATATATTAATCATGATATGAACATCTTTCAAAAATGTCAAGAGGAAACAAAACTATCTTAAGTAAACTATCTCCTAAGGGCACTTTTGTTGTGGGGATTCCATACAGTGTAATCATAATAGACTAAACAGTAAACTCTAAAGTGTTACTCCACCACTAACACACACGAATGCTTTACTTTGGAAATCATGAATTAATAGTAAGATAGCATGACTTTTGTATCCCAAATGAATATATAATGAAGTTAACTGTGTCCTGGTTATAGTAAGCATATGGTATGAAAGAAGAAGAAGAAAAACACACACACACACACACACACACATATATATATATATATATATATATATATATATATATATATATATACACACACACACACACACACACACATATATATATATATATATATATATATATATATATACATATACACACATATACACACATACATGTATACATACATAGATATATGCCTATGCAAAATAAAGACCTTTGTTTTGTATATGTATTACAATAAAATATTATGTAAAATAGACACTTTACCTTTGCTTTGTGTATATATACCAATAAAATATTAAGTAAAGAGTTCTGCAAGAAAGTATTTAGTATTATTTGATAACAATCCTATTTGTCTTTTAATTTTTTATTTGCACTTTCCTTGACAGTCCAAGTGTTCTTAGTTGCATGTCTTTTCAGACTCTGTGTAGACCATTCCATGTCCTCTATAACAGTTAGTCTTTTTTCTTGTGAATAAAGTCCAAAGCCTCTGACAAAGAGCTAAAGATCTTCTTACCTTCTGGTAAAATATTTTTATCCTGGAGGGAAAGAGAATTTGTGCTTTGATGTTAACTTTTTTAAGAGATTTTATCAAGGGAACACATTCTTTCCTTCTAGATATGACAGAAGAAGTATAGTCATTGTCAAAACAAACGAGTTTGTCTTTTATCTTGATGGGAGAATTATTCCATGCAGACTTCAGAACCAAATCCTTATCTTGGGAGGACAAAAATCTAACAATGATGGCTCTGGGGTTAGGAGACACTGTTGTTGAAGCAGGTTTTGCTAGAGACTGGTGACCCCTCTCTGTACTGAAAGAAAGGGCTTCAGGAAGATTTAGTGCTGTTGGAAGCCAGTTATTAAGAAAGTGTATCATATCAGTTCCCTCTTCCTTTTCTGGTACTCCATAGATTCTAATGTTGTTTCTCCGTGACCTACTTTATAGGTCTTCCAGCTTTTCTGTTAGTTTTGTATTCTGTTTCAAAAGAAACTCATTTTGACTTTCACATTCCATCAGTCTGCCATCCATATCTGTTACAGATTCCTCGATAGAAGCAATTTGTTCAGAATGCTTTTTAGCCATTTCACTAAGAATGTCCAGCTGCTTACTACAGTCTTGTTTATAGTATCTATTCTATTCTCTAGTTTGTCCATTTTTATAGATAGTTCTTGAATAGTAGTTATTGTTTGCAGCTCCTTCTTTACCACACTGTCCTGATGAGAGTTCTTCGAGTTACTCATACTTGGATTTCTTGAGGAAAAACTTCTTGACAGGAAAGAATAATAAAAACTTATGTTTTAGTACTAATTTTTGAAAAACAATAAAGGACCTATATTCACAAATCACTGATATACTTTTGGATTAGTATTTCCAAAAATTAGATTAAATTTCCTGTCAGAATAAAAATGTTATAAGCAGAGCTAATGTTCAGTGCTGCTAGCAGTCTGGCATCTTGGCCACCCCCTTGAACAAAGATGTTGATGGGTATGCATGTCACACATGATGGTACTGCCAGGCACTCAATCTTATTTGAAGACTAATCAGGAGAAAATTGAGATGGTTATGGCAGGTTCATGTGAAAAAAAGAAACTGACAGAATTTGTTCACTTGTAAGAGCTGCATTAGTGCAGTACTTTGTAAGCTGTTCAACTCATCAGATCATCTTTTTAAAATAGAGTGGCATTGGAATGGATATTTAAGACCTTTGTTCTGAAATACTTATGAATGTACTAAACAAAGATAATTGGTTATAAATACCACCAAAGCAATTGTTGCACATTGTGCATCTGAAGTACATTATTTTTGTGCGCAGTATGTCTCAACTGTACTAATGGAGGAAGCAATGAGTAGCCCATTAAAAGTGAATTTTGGACTGGACTAATGCATGTAATCAGCTTCCTAACTTTAGACTGAGGCATAGTACTTCAATCTGCTTGTTATCAAACAGAGAACACCGCACATCTACATCGTTGGTTCTTGCATGGTCAGCTTTGCATTGGGAACCTTACTCTTGCACTAATATGTACTAAATAAATAAATAAAGACCTCACACTTGTCTGGTAATGTGTAGTAAATAAATAAATAAGCATTTGACTACATGCAAAAATACTTATGTGGTATTGTGTAGTTAATAAATATTTAAATACATCAAGAAATACTTATGTTAATGAGTACTAAAATGTTTAAATATATACAGCAATACTAATAAATAAATTCAATAAATAATGTGAGTAATAAATAATGTATAAGCATGATATCAATGTGGAAAAGACAGCACTTCAAGTAAACAAGTTCCTACAACCAAATTTAAACCTGCAGTATTACTTACTGTAAGCAAGCATTCAAAACCACTATGCTAGTAAGCAGCCAGCATGCCTGGCCTGCAACTTTTAACTGCATGTTTAGTGCTACTCACACTGCACTGTGCAGCTTATAAAGTTAGTTTTTATTTTATGTATTCATTTATGTATTTTTTTGATTTACTGATTTTCTGTATTGTGCAGAGTTGCTGATATGGATGTTCAGAGTTTTCTGTACAATGCCAAGCAGATCAAAATACTGTCTCTTGATCCAAAGTGAGGAAGCCCAAGGAAACATATAGATTTAACAACAACATCAACAACATTTTAGTGAATTTCTGATGTACTGACAGTGTTTTTTTTAAATTAGATTTAATTCTTTTTTTTTAATATTTTTTACAACTTGACAATCCAGTAATGAACACAATGTTATTTTAATCCTTGCAAATGCTGCTATATGCACAGTAACAACACTGCCATATTTATAAAAGTAATTTGAATTATTTATTAACATTGTATACTATACAAAAAGTTTTCAGTAATGAGTATCAGTGCAGACAACATTCATCTTATTGTGAAGACATTATATTGTCAATCCAGTTCCTGAATACAGCCACAGAAGTGTAAACACCTGGATACCTAGGATCACCACAGCTGTTCCCCCAGGAGACAACACCATATAGGCGACCTTCACAGATCAGTGGGCCTCCAGAGTCACCCTGTAAAATAGGAAACAAAGAGGTTTTATACAGAAGTATTTAGAAAGAATGCATAGCAATGAGGTTATACATTTCACTTTTATAAAAAAAAAGTAAGGAAGTCTAACGTGTATTACTGATACAGAAGGATGTAAGTCAGCATCTGATGCTAAGTGATCAAAAGATTTTTCTATTGTATTAGCATTCCAGACATGGAATAGGGATGAGACACTCCTGTTGTATGGATAAGACATTCAGCTAGATTAAAGTAAAGTCCCATTTGCTCTTCTTGTGGTTAATTAGGCATATGACAAATCAGATACGCAATGCAACTTGCTAGAAGAAAAGCATGCACTTTGTGCATGCGAGTGTGTGTGTGTGTGTGTGTGTTTGTGTTTGTGGGCCTATATTATCTTATCAAAATGGCATAACAGCAAATGCCATTTTGATGACAAATAAACAACGAAAGCCCAGGTCACCGATTTTTTTTCCTAGGGAAAAAAATCGGTAGACCAACAAGACACAACACATCAGTTAAAACATTTCAAAGTGGGGGTCTGTGCCCCCACACCCCCTAACTAAATATACCAACTCCAAGATCGCACTACAGTGGGGTAAAGGGCAATGCCACGGCGATGGCCAAGCAATTTTTTTTTCCCTAGGAAAAATATCGCTGACCTGAGGTTTTGCTGATTTTGTAGTTAGCTGTTTATTTGTCGTCAAAATGGCATTCGCTGTTATGCCGTTTCAACCAGATAATATAGACCCATGTGTGTGTGTGTGTGTGTGTGTGTGTGTGTGTGTGTGTTTGTGTGTGTGTGTGTGTGTGTGTGTGTGTGTGTGTGTGTGTGTGTGTGTGTGTGTGTGTGTGTGTGTGTGGGGGGGGAGTGCACACGTGTGTGTGTGTGTGTGTGTGTGTGTGTGTGTGTGTGTGTGTGTGTGTGTATGTGTGTGTGTGTGTGTGTGTGTGTGTGTGTGTGTGTGTGTGTGTGTCCATCCGTGTTTATGCGCATGTGTTGGGGGGGTTCTATAGCGTCTTGTTCAGATTTTATCCCTAGCTGGCCCTCAGTAAGATGCTATAGGGATACTTCAGCATTCACAGTCCACAATGCACAAACAAACATCTATATTCTCCTGTCCATACCACCAGCTTTTGAGAAAATGTCCAAGTTTAGCCCCTTATTGTAGATCTGAAGGGATGCTTTTCAGGACGTCCAGTCTAACACTGGGAATGTATTCATTGTTCTACCTAATTCCTGGTGTGGTTGGTGAGGCTGCTGCCTTCACAAAGGAATGCCATACAGCCTTTTGCAAATGTTTTATAACGTTGCCCACATATGAAAGTATGTTGATGCATGAAAAAATGGTAGAAAAAGGAGAGGCTGTGCTAACATTAATGGTAACATTGAAACCCCAAAATAACCAGAGGCCAAGGGCTGCAGACAGGAAGGGCAAAACTTTAACCAAAGCATAAAAGTTTTTTTCTACAGCAGGACAGGTTCATGAATGTTGCCATAGTTATGCTATTTTCCACACCTGCTGCTGTAATGACATTAATGACAACATGACACAAACAAAGGTGGGGTGGTAAGTGTATCTGCATGACAACATACATGACAACCCAATACTGAAGTGATGGAGTGATTGAGTGATGGAGAACTGTTATACCTGATGAATGCAAAATACTAATAAAACTCAGTGCAATTATATCCCAAGCATTTACATTTTTATAAAAGCAACCCAGCAAATCCAGCCAAATATCGCATGACTGAAAATATTAAGTTTCATTTATGAGGGTCCCCCCATTCATTCCATAAACTTTCTGCTTCATTTGGGGGTTACTCAATTAATTTATTCTATAAGTTTATATGAGTATCCCACAATATGTGACACTTCTTCAGCAAAATGTTCTTTCACGTTTTTGCTGTAGTTTCAGAAATTACTGAACTCAGAATCTTACTTTTTGTGATAAGACAATTTGTTCAGCTTCTAATTATCAAACTTTAATTAATGAAGTCATAGAAGATTGTGGGAAAACATTAACTTTAGAATATATCATAAAACAACTGTTGTATAAGTTTATTGTGAGTCCCTTACATGTGTGTCCAGTACAGTTAATCTCCATTCATTCTAATAAGTGTTTTATACCACGTTTGTGCTGTATGTGGTACAAGCAGAATTCAAGGGTAGTATCACACTAGCAAAACATGATGTGTCAACAAATTTATCTTAAAACTGAGTGGATAACTGACCTTCTATTAAGTTCAATCTGAAAATATATATCAGCAAGAAAAAAAAGACTATCCAACATGGACAAAAATGCAAACCAGGCAGAATACCACAAACACTCCTTTAAGTAGTAAGTGCATTCCTCACAAAGGCTCCTAACCTACAACCAGTTGGTACTAACATACTTCACCCTCCTATACCCTGAAAACTGCCCATCAATTAGCAAACTCGTCCAACCCTACTCTAGTAGCAGATCTCTAAGGTCAACAAATAAAATACTCTTGAATGTCAGTAGGTCTAACAACACATATGGTGACTCCCCTATACTCACATAAAATTGCCAAGCTCTGGAACAGTATACCACAACACATTCTCAATATGGACTGCACATCTAAATTGAAACAGCTACTAGGGGAACACCTCAGACATACTTGGCTCTCCTCCTGCTCTAGACTTGATTAATCAACCTTGGGATTACATCCACATAGTATTACCAACCACCTGTGCCTTTACCTTCCCTAATACCTCTATTTTCTTTCCTCCCTCTGTTCTCTATGTATTTCCCAACTCTATATCTGTTGGCCTGTTTACTACACTCCTGCTTTATGCTGTCTCTTGCATTACTATATTAACTCAAAGCTAAAATCCTGCTCCAATATTAACTTTTGTATCAAATTGTTTACAATTGCTTATTGCAATTGAATGCATCTGTCAATGTATATTTCAAGTTGCTACTTTTGTTTTGTATATATCATACTGTGTGAAGCAGTTCTGCTATTATTGTAACCTGAAAGCTGCTAAATTTCTGTAACCAGCTAATATGAATTTCTGTTGTGTGTCAGTGTCATATCTGTGGAGTTTTTCGCCCCGGGCTTCCAATGAAAATGGGTGAGATAAGACCGGGTCAGACCTTCCCGGTAAACAAATGGAAATAAATAAATAAATAAATATAAAGTCTAGATGAGCGAAAAAAAGTTCTTTGGAGGGAATAATGTTTCTTTTCAGGTCTTATATTAATCTGCGAGAACAACTTCTTAAGTTCATGTTATGGACTGTCTGAGGATGGTGCTTGAAACTGACTGTTGCCAGCTGGAAAGAAGCAGGAAACAAGGAATTAATGAAGGAAGACATTTTGGAAAACTTTCCTTTGGTCATTTACTGGGTTTTGTTTCCTGCCTGGTTGGAAGGGACTATCTGTTTGTTAGACTCTTGAACTTCTGGTAAGTAAAACTGTGAAACTCAGATCTGTACTGGAAATGAATGATGACTTTAAGTTCTACATTTGAGAAGTATTCACCTGTGCACAAATGACTGTTTTTCTGTTGTATGAGACAAAAATAAATCAGTCTATGATACTCAAACCTGAAATAATAACAGGAAGAGACTGTAACTACAAAAATGATAAATACTAGGAATACTGTCTGTGCTTCTTTATTGTTTTGTTTGCACTAGTGGAAAACCTGCTACCTCCTTAATTACTCCACATGCACATCCAAGGCATTTTGAGTCATGGAAACTTAGGCATGGAACTCCATTCTTCTGCTGTAAGGGAACTAACCTGCCCATTCTCAATCAGCAGGAAGCTAAGAGGACAGCCTCACATTAGTGGCAAGTACATACTACATGAAATAGCTAATAATTCAGATCCAAACTGGAAGGAATCTCCCAGTGGTGTCTTTTAGGAATTATAAAAATATTACATCCTAGTATACAGTTTTGGATTATTGCTAACACATAGGTGATTACATGATGTCATAACAAGGTCATTCCTCCATACTCAAAGAAAGGATTCTTGGTTCCATGCAACATCTCAGCAGCCAGCATCTGTATGTGGCACACAGCCATTGGTAGGGCAACATAGCACAGCATATCATGGAACCCACCATCAGCATTAGCAGCATATGTGCATTTATACCCAAGTGCTCAACTTGTTCATCATAAAAATGGGAAAGAAAATGGTAGAAAAGAGGGTAGGAAAGGGAAGTACAGCTAGCAGAAGGAAGACATAAGGATAAACAATATGAAACAAGTGGATGTTGGAGGAAGGAATGGTATATTTGTTTAGGCTGGATAGATGCTATGAAAGAGAAGAGTAGATAGAAAAGGTAATATAGGATGGCTTTGGGGGGTTAGAAGAAGAAGGACAGGTAATAGGTGCAGCCAGTCAAACAAAGAACACAGTCACAGACAGACAAGGGTGGTGTATATCAAAAGGTTGAATTGATAGAGGATGGACACATATAGACAAAGGGTAGACAAATGGTGATGGGGAGGGATGGGCAGCAAACAAGGCATGAGAAATGATGCAGAAGGATGGGATAACACTGAACAGGACATCGGGGGTTGTTGGCATGGTTGGCTGTGAGACTTGTCCAGAGGGCAATATACATAGGCATCATACAACTGGGTGGCCAATGTGATGGGCCAGTTGCTCCTCTGGATGCATGATGGCTGGGATCTACTGGTTCAGCAACTTACCATGTCTCTCCAGAATGCAGTCCAGATTGTCACTGCGGATTTCTAGCTGCTGGCATATCTCAGTGGCCACTAGTCTCCACACTTGTCACAGTGTTATCACAGGGTATGCCTTCTGTTCACCTTCAAAAGAGCAGTCTACAACCCCTCCTGAGAAATCAATACAGAAGGCACCATGGACATCCCCATTGTGCCTCCATCGCAAGTGCCTTTGCCCCTCCCCCACCCTGTGAGAGGCGGACATGGAGGGTACTGGTGATCTAAAAGAAGCCACAGCAGCTGGCGGAGACTGAGGTGAATGTGGCCACTGTATCTCCTCTGTCTCAATTAGATGTGTGTATGACAAAACACATTGGGAAGAAAATCCTAAGCCATACATATGACAGTAGACTGGAAGGCTATACAGTGCATTCATATCCTGCTGCATGGAGTGGCACTCCTAATTCTGAGGCAGCCAACCATATTTAAATGTGTTCCTTCACAGCTGTAAAACAAATGATGTGCTGCTAAACATAAGTGGATAACATCTAACACAGTGGGAGATAAATGTGACATAATATATGCACACTACATCTCTCATTGTATCTTCCAAACCAATGCCTCCAATTAGTGAAGTAGGTCAGTGTGGTGCCACCTTAGGTCATCATATTGATGCCTGCATTGTTCTTCCATCCAGGTGATGCCCATGGCATCAGGCAGCACCTCTGCCAGGTTCTGATATTAACTTTTTAAAGTGGTCATCATAGTGTCCCAGCAGGTGCTCTTTGAAATGTCTGTGCAAAAAGAACAGGACCATCCTGCTGTCCCTGGCACACTATGCAGGAGCCTTTTGGTTATAATATTAAAGAATGTGGCTATGGCTACTCAATAGATTTACTTGAACTAATAATATGTGCACATGAATGCAAATTACCAAATCACGTGGCAAATAATGTAGCATTGTGCTGTGGTATAGCACTATCTGAATTCCCTGACCTGGTGAATGAGCAAAGGTATGATATGTCTCAAGCTACTAGGTATAGATAGGAAAGTGCACAGACACCATGTGGTCCCATTACTCTTTCAGTCACATTATATGGCTTATGTTAGCGTGATATAAAGTCCTCACCATCTTGTATAAGATTACTTTCAAGCACATTAGCAACATTTCTTGGAATTGTTATAACAGTGTTGTGAACATGGAACATTATGAAGAGGAAGGATAACTGGACTGCTACTGTAGAAGTTTTAACCCTGAAATTCATGTGGTACCTGTTAAGGAGAAGGACGTTCATTGTGTAGTAATTTGTGTAACCAACACATATGCATATATGGATATTCCACCTCAGACATGGCATACATGGTAGAGATTCCAGAGTACATACACATGTCAAGGCTTGTAAGTATTATGGAACCAGAAACCCAAACATGTCACATGCAAGACCACCAGAGACCCACATGGCACAGCTGTTTACATCTATGTGAGGAATGCAGCGGTCATAGGATATTGCATGCATACCTGCAGGTTACAGTACCATATATGGGGACCAAAACAGTAACTGCAAGTGATATCCATGTGGATACAATGGGGGATGGCTGTGGGCAGTAGCACATATGCAGTATTGCCAGGCACAAGCACCCAATGAATATCATGTTTTGTCTTGCAACCACCAATGTTAAAGTGGCTGGTAGAAGTTGAGTAGTTTTTAGTGTCAATCTTCATCCAGGAGGACTATCTTCTCATATCAGTAGTTTATGAACAAGGTTATTATTGACCTACATTGAACTCTTCAGACATCTAGGTCTATTCCTCATCTCCTCTGCATTCTGCTATCCACATATGGCAGGCTTATTATTGTCCTGGTGGACAGGGGATATCAGCATTCAAGGACTGGCTCTAATTATCTCTAGTCTAAGTAAATATAGGCTTACAGATTAGTAATAGGCTAACTGCCCTTGCAGGCCATTTTAAGTCTAGCCAATTACCCTATGTGAGAATCAAATCCTGTACCTCGTGTCTGTAAGGTAAACACCAAAGCCATTAGGCCAGTCTACCACCATATTATGCCAACCTCCCACCATGTATCAGTCACAGCATCTTAGTTTGTCTGTGCACTGGTGAGAGAGAGAAATTTTCTAATTAAGTTCCTACCTCATGGACCTAATGTGAACACCACTGAGGTGAGAGGGGTTCTCAATACCAACCTGAGATCTGAGCACACACATATGTGCACATTGTAACTTCCTGCTAAAATGCTGTGTACTGCTTGGTGTGCCCATGCTCATGTCATGATCTATCCTGCTGTTACATATGGCCTATGCCTTTGCTAGAAGACAGTGCGGCAGTAGGTCAATCTGCCTCCCTCCCACTAAGATAGAAGAGCCAATGATGCTTATTTACCACACCCCTGGCTCCTACCAGCACCTGGGTAGCTACTTGATACTGGATTGTCTGGGTCACAGTGAGGGATTTATCTCATGTCCTTGAGCTATCAGAAGTATAATATGCTCTAAGCCACAATCCTTTCTTGATGATTTCATTGGCAAATGCCAAGTGGCTTCAGAGCTGTGTGCCTGATTATGTAGGGACCAACATTAGGCTAAAATGGCCATTTGCAACTGACAAAGTTCTAAAACATTTGTTGTACAACAAAGATGTGCCTATCACTTTTGTTTTGGATGAAACACACAAGTACTACCAAAAACTATTGTGTTGTTATTGCATCAAACGTAAAACTCACACATATTTGTGAAACTGATATTTACAAGAATTTTAAATGTTATGGCAATTTGACATCAGAAAAGAAAATTTAAAAATTCAAGATGCAGTAGTGCAAGTACTTCTAGAAACTGAAGCTCAGTTTAATCACATTTATAACCAAATATTATCTGCAAATATCAAAATGTTTCAGAAATGTATTCCTTTCTAAGTCATGAGCAAAAATAGGCCAAAAACTAATCAGCAGCGGAAGAGCAACTTTTGAAAAAAATAAGAATTCTGCAGTAAAGGTGTTAAGTATATGAACTATTCTCTTTTGTTTGTACCAACCATGCTGTTCTAAGATATGACTATTGCACTCATTGTGACATGTAGGTGATAGCCTTATTCACAGAATTGTTATCAGATACACAATTTACAGAAATCAAGACCTATGAGATTTTACCAGTCATGTCTAAACATGCACACAAATTCCACTTCATCACTATGGTGAATGAAACGTTTGCTGGGCTATGTACGTTTGATCTCTGTGAAACCTTGATGTTTCCTCCTAAAACACATATCTATGTAAACATACCTGGCAGGCATCTTTAGCACCGTAACTGTAGCCAGCACACATCATACTTGAGGTGAGATACCCATGGTAGGAGTTAGAACTGTTACATGAGGCCATGTCTACAACAGGTACCTGAACATCTCGCAGTTTATCTGACACACTTCCCCCAATTACACTGGTGACTCCCCAGCCAGAAACTCGGCAAAGTCGTCCTGTAGAAACAATTGCTCCTTGCGTGGGTAATGCTACGATGGAGACAAATCTGTTTAACTGAGCAGGTCGATTGAGCTGCATGGAAAAGTCAAAAACATGAAATTATTTATTTCTCTTGATGTAATGGCTACATAATTAGTATTGTATTCATTTTTGGATCTTTGACTCTTTTGTTTTTATTATTGTACTTTCTGTTCACAAAGAATAAGCAGCACATCTTTATGACTTTCGTGTCTTTTTAGATTTTCATATTTGACTATATTTCTGGACCATCATTATATCTAAGATCCACTGATAACCTGAGGATACTTGACGACCCAGTGCTACATCATCAGGTAGTAATGGATGAACAGACAATGATTTTGGAGTACCAAGAAGTTTGTATCTTTCGGCTTTTCCCGGTTAGGGGTCACCACAGCGGAACTCCGGTCTGCTAATGATTGGTAGTGGATTTTTACGTACCGGGTTACCAGCCCTGACGCACAACCTTCAACGAAGGCACGCCCCATTCACGTATGCCTCCACACAGAAGACACTCTAGCTGAGAATCGAACGGGGCAACGTCTTGCTATGAGGCTACCGCAGCACCACCACGAAGAAGAGAACTTAATATCTCTAAAGGCCTGGCCTGAAGGTATGCTGGCAGGGCTTTCATCTGTAATGCTGTAATACAACAACATGTATGACTGAATAAAATAAATAAATAAGTACAATAAGGTCAGTTAAAGTGCTTTATTGACCACTCAAGCATATTGACTCAGAATTTTTTTGAAGGGTACACTTAAAAACAGAACAGGCACAGAAAGAACTTTTAAAACAACAATCCAATAAAACATTAGAAACAATTACTCATTTACCATGTAAACAATCAAATATTTCCACGGTAGATCTGTGATCAATTATGCCATAAACTACTATATTTTCCTAGTTCTGTGGTATAGAGGAATAAAAGACTAACTTTAACCCAGGCGATACAAGTTTGATCAGCTACTCAGGCACCTGTTAAAGCTGGCATGAAGGAGATAAATGAAAAGGCTTTTCATCCTTGTCCCTTCCAGGGGTGAGGGTGTGGGAATGTGCTCGGGGCACAAGGATGTGGCAGTGGTACAGGTGGCAATACTAATACAGCCAGTATCCTAGCTCTACTGTGTAAAGAGGTAGGTACTCTAGACATATATTGCCATATAGATGGGGCCATTTCCCTCACAGCAACATTGAGTGCCCCTTTTTGTGATATATGCACTGCATATCAGTGGAAGACAGGGATTATGCAGAAAAGCCCACTGTAAGCCAAAGTACGATGGTTCCTCACTTGATCCTGTCTCACTCTGGGATGTGTGGTGGATAGATACCCAAAACCCTCTGCAGGGGAGCTAAGAGGCCTCCCACTTGTAGGACTTTCTCACATCAGGAAGATTCTGATGTGGATCACAAAGGCTGCTGATGCAGTGCTGGCTAATCCTAAATATTAAGCAGGCAGGCACACTGGACACATAGTCCCTTTTCAGGGGCAACCCAGGAGCAATGTCTGGTTAAGTGACATGCTCAAAGTCACACAGGGGGCAAATGAGGGCTGAGGAAATCAAACCCCATACCACAGGAACTACAGCTTGCATTCTTAATCTCTGTGTCAACTGCCGGACAGAACCTGCTTAAAAAAGTACCATTCTAGCAGTGCAATGGCTATATGGAACTGTAGAAGATGATACCATTGTACCTGTATGTTATAAAACCACATCTAGCATATACTTTTCAAAGAATGTATTAATTTTCACATTATCCCCACTCTACAATATACTGAAATACATGTCTGATTTGTAATAATTTAAGTTTAATAGTCATATAAGGTCATTTAAACAAGTGAACAAAATTTCTGTTTAGCCTTCACTCTAATTGGCAAATGAGGGTCAGTGTAAACATCAGCCATTTCCTCTGCCAGACAGTCCTTTACTGCCTTTGCTTCATTTATCATCCTGGGATGGCAAATAATGCATACACACATTTTCTGTCAGGTAACCAGTTGGTGAAACTTTTGAAAATCATATAAATGGTAGACTGTCATTCTAAATACCAAAATAAAACTGAAAACCTCCAAATTGTTCTCATCTAAGTAATAATTGCTTTTCTCAAGGAATAGAGCTTGGCATCACTGGAGAGCCACAAAAACTAGAGCAACTAGAGAACAATTCCAAAAACTTAGAAATGAAACCAAAAAAACTATTCTCCAGGATAAAAAGAATTATTTCCTACATCTGCAAAACAGGCACCAAAACAACCCCCAAAAATTCTGGGCAGGAATAAACAAACTACTTCATCCCAGCAAACCCTCCACCCCATCACCAACCTCCACAGGCGAAACCACTGACATACCTGATTCATTCAACAAATACTTCATAGAAACCATCTCTAAACTAGTTCAACAACAACCCACTACTGCTACTACCAATATCCCCAAACCTGCAGTCAGTCCCCAAACTACCTTCCAATTCCAACCCATCCCCACCAATTATGTCAAACATTTACTATCCAAACTTAAGCCTACTACCTTAGCAGCGGATGGCATCCCAGCAGAATATCTCCAGTTGGCTGCTAATGAACTTGCCTGCCCAATCTCTATTCTACTTAACAGATCTATATCAGAAAGTACCATCCCACCTATCTGGAAAACCTCCTACATCATCCCTTTACATAAAGGTGGAACATCCACTGACCTCACCAACTATCGCTCTATTGCCATCCTGTCCCCACTAGCAAAAATTCTTGAAAATTTATACATTACCAACTTATGCCATACCTACTTAATAACCAACTTCTCTCTCCTACCCAGCATGGATTCCACCCTGCCCACAGTACAACCACAGCCCTTATTTCCTTTACAAACTTCATCAACCAAAGCAGGCATTTAGGTAAACTAACATCTGTCATATTCTTGGACCTGTCAAAAGCCTTCGATATGGTCAACCATCCTAAACTACTTCACTCCCTTACTAATCTTGGCCTTAGTGATCACGCACTAGCCTGGTTCCAAAACTATCTACATGGTAGACAACAGGCAGTTCGATGGGACAACAACCTATCCTCACTGCTGACTATTACCACAGGAGTCCCACAAGGGTCCATTCTGGGACCCCTTCTATTCTCCATCTTCATTAATGATCTCCTCAGCATGTGCCAGGATGCAACCATTGTACAATATGCTGATGTCTCAACATTAGTCTGTTCAGCAAACAACCCACACAAACTCCTCTCCATTACCCAAAAAAGCCTTACAAATTACAGAAACCTGGTTTCTTAACAAAAACCTATTACTTAATCCCAAAAAGACCAAACTGTTGCTATTTAAACCAAATAAATTCATCTCAGTGCCCAACACATTCAATATTGTGTCCAGAGATGGGACTATCATCTCTCCAGACACTCATACTAAACTTCTAGGAGTGACTATTGACAACAACCTCAAGTTTGATCTTCATATAAATCAAACTATTAAAAACATTCACAAAAAATGGGCAGTCTTTATAAAAACAAACAATTTTTAACCCAACCTGCTAGAATAACCATAGCTCAAACTCACTCCTCTCCACACTATTCTATGCCGCCCTCATCTTCACCAACCTACCCAAAACTGAAATGGCCAAGCTTAACATCCGCTACAATCAAACTGCCAAATTTGCTACTGGTGCCCCCTACCGTGCCCACCACTGTCATTCACTAAATCAACTTAACTGGCTTGAATTCCCAGATCTCCTCTCATTTCATCATCTTTCGTTCGCCCAGAAACTCCTACTACTTTCTGAAAACAACCCAGCACTATGTAATCTACTTAAACTACAAACTAATACCAGACAACTTCGCTCTAGTGATAAAAGACTAATCAAGGTGACCAAAAGCAATAATGCAGCAGGTGACTCCCTCTTCCCTAACTACGTCGGTAAAATTTGGAACTCACCTTCTGCTATTATCTCAGCCAACTCAATGGTTACATTCAAAAAGCTACTAAAAGAACACCTAAAACTTGCATGGCTATGCCCTTGCTACCCACCAGGTTGACCCATATCATACACGCCCTCTGACCCACTCTCGTGCTCCTTTTCACTTCTATCCCTTCAAGAAAAATTGTGACTCCTCCTTATAGTGCCTCACCTGCAAACACCCACACCAACAGTCAGCAATTATACACATTCCAACTTTAAACCCAACCACATCTCACAAAACTAATCCTAACATCCATTCCCAACCCCCTTTTACTTACATTTGTCTCAATCAATGTTATTACTGGAAACCAATACATTCTAAGTACTACATTACTCTAACTTTAAACTATGGAATTTTATTAAATCTTGCGACTACCAATAAGTTTTGTAGTTTGTAATTTTAAAACTATGGAATCTTGTTAAATCATGTGTTTTCCTATGAATACTTGCTTGCTATGTAGAAATCTCATAATTGTTTGTTCTTAATCTGTGGAGCTTTTCTCCCCGGGCCTCCACTGAAAATGGACATGTATCCAGTCGGACTCTCCCGGTCAACAAATGTAAAATAAAAAATAAATAAAAATAATGCATGACTAAAATTGCTATTTTTCTGATACCATTTTTAATTTATCCAAATTTGATAGCTAAGCTATCAGAAGTGTTACTTTTGCCACATCATTCATTCATTCACACTTTTCTTTTTTGCTTCCAATATTCTAGTGGTGTTTGTCTAATGGCCTGTGTGGCCATTCAGGGCCCTCTATTTTGTTCATTTAGCATCACTTCATAACAGAACACATCAACAACTAAAATCTGTGTTTGGTGATCTGTGCAGTATGCTATCTACTAGAAAACATGTTTTTTTTTTGTTTGTTTATGTGCCCTCGTCCATCTTTTTAAAGACGTGGGGCACGCATATATTTTTTTGCTTCCTAGGGTCCAGTGTTTTTCTTCACTGATGGCCAATCAGGGCACTCTAGTCTGTTTCAAAAGCATTTTGTTCATAGAGCAGATGTGTCATCATGCCAGTGAGGAGCTTAGTATCAGGGGACAGCCTAATGACTTATTCTATAATAAGGTAATATAACAACCCTAGAAAGTTTATACACCACAGTTTCTTGCATTTGATTAACTTAGTTATAGCTGCTCCATCTATTTTTTTGTGTGTTTTTGTTTGTGATTTTCTCTTATCTGGGGAAAGTATTATAATTATAGCACTGCTGATCTGTAAACATACCTTGTCAGTACTAAAGCATATATTGTTAAGCTTTTGGCCAGTAATCTGAATAACCTTTTCATAAATTGTGATTTTGTCATGTTATAAACACTACAAATCTAAACTGCAGGGATCACCTTACTACTTCTAGATAGTTACAGTGTGTTTACATTACTTAATTGTACTTAAGCACAATAGTTAGAAGAAATCAGGTCTGTCATCTCAATATTAGAAGCATTAATAACAAGGTACATAAATTGCATGCACTTCTGGATGTCCACTCCCCTGAGATTCTCTGTTTATCTGAAACCTGGTTAAAACCTAACACTAAAGACAATGAAGTTTTACCACCTGGGTAAAACATACACAGGCTGGATCGTGCTTCCAGGAAGGGGGGGTGGGGTAGCTGTACTCTATAAATCTGAGTTGAATATCACCATAGATGTAATACAACCACCTCAGATTAATAACTCAGAGATTCTTGCCACCAAATTGCAACTTAATAAAAATAAATGCATTTATATCATCTGTATGTACATTCCCCCTGGTAACAATATATCTACAGCTGAAGATATCTTGCACTGGCTATCATGTCACTACACCCAAGAAACCCTACTACTTGGAGACTTTAACATAGACTGGGGCACCTGTTCCTCAGAATCCCCAACCACCCATATTAACCTGCATGCATTTACACAAATTATATCCACCCCTACCAGGATAGGTAAACCCAACCAAAAAGAAAGTATACTTGACTGGGTATTCATAAATAGTCACCCCCAACTGTACACCTCTGGTACCCTCCTTGATGGCCTAAGCGATCACCTTCTCACATATGTAATTAAGCACAAAACCATTAATTCCCAACAACCCTTACTCAGAAAGGTTAGAAACAATAAAAACTTTGACCCTGCCAAATTCCAACAAGAACTAAACTCATGTAATTGGTCTATTGTAAAACACCTCCCCTTAGAGGAAGCAGTAGCATACTTTAACAACAAATTCCTTGAGATCCTTAATTTGCATGCACCCTGTTCATTCAAAGAGAACCAAGGCAAAAACTGTGCCATGGCTTTCTAAAGAGTCGAAACTCAAAATTACCCTTAGAAACAAAGCATGGGCTTTATGGCATTCTTCTAAAGACCCTCAAGATCACATTAAATACAGGCAATCCAGGAACGAAACCAAAAAATCAATTTTACAAGACAAAAAACAATACTACTGTAATTTACAGACAGTAACTCAAAATAACCCTTAGAAGTTTTGGGCAGGTTTAAATAATCTACTACATCCTGGACAAACTTCAACCCCAATCCCTGCTGCTACTATTGATAAAACCCCTGAAGATGTTTCTGATAGTTTTAACCAATTCTTTACTGAGACAATTCAAGCCCTAGCTAGCCAACTACCTCCTAGCTCCCCTGGTCCTGAAAGTAGCACCCCTAGAAACCTTCTCGCGTTCAGCTTCCAACCAGTCGCCACTTCACTTATCCGTACCTAGATCAAAAAATTAAAACCCACTACACTTTCTGCTGATCAACTCCCTGCCGAGTACCTACAAAAATCAGCTGATGCTATTGCTTACCCCATCTCAATACTAATTAATCGAACCATAGTAGAAGCTAAAATTCCCACCATCTGGAAAATATCCTATGTAATCCACTTCACAAAGGAGGCAGCTCTACTGAATTCTCCAATTATAGGCCAATAGCTATACTCTCTCCACTTGCAAAGATTATGGAAAAATGTATTCATAGACAGCTGATGCACCACCTAATCCAGAATGACCTTATGGCAGACACTCAGCATGGCTTCCGTCCTCATCACAGCACTACTTCAGCCCTCCTAGCCTTTACCAACACCATAAACCATAATCGCAACAATAATTATATATCCTTAGCCCTCTTCTTGGATCTTTCCAAGGCATTCAATATGGTTGATCACCAACTTTTAATCCACACCCTGCAAACATTCTGTCTAGATAATGGAGCCCTTCAATGGTTTCAATCCTACCTGAATGGTCGACAGCAGGCTGTCCTCTGGCAGAACAAACTCTCTAACCTTCTACCTAACACCCATGGAGTACTACAAGGCTCTATACTAGGGCCCTTGCTGTTCTCCATCTTTATTAACGACCTTTATACTGTCATCCCAAAAGTCAGCTGTATCCAATATGCTGATGACTTGCTCAGCTGCATCTCCAGTAGAGTTATGGTCAGCTACGCAGACCACCTTTGATACAATAGAAAACTGGCTTTCTGAACATCGTCTGATCCTAAATCCCAAAAAAAACTAAAATGCTGTTATTTTCACCAACACGTAGGTCTACCACTTTCACCTTTACCATAAAATCAAATGATGGCACAATAATCTCCCCTGACCCCTCTACAAAACTATTAGGTGTCATCATAGACAATAATCTAAAATTTGACCTACATGTTAACCAAACTATCAAAACTATCAATAAAAAACTAGGGTCACTTTACAGAATAAAAGCCTTCCTAACCCCTCTAGCTAAAATTGCCATAGCTCGCTCTCACCTTCTTTCAACCCTTCTGTATGCATCCCCTCTACTCTCAAATTTAAACAAGACTGTCCTTAACAAACTCTCAATTTGCTACAACCACATTGCCAGGTTTGCCACTGGGCTGCCTTTTAGGACACATCATTGCATCAATCTAAATCAGCTTGTGTGGCTTGAACTACCCAGCCTAATCCAGTATAACCAATTGATTATGGCCTATAAAATCCTCTATAATCCGGGCAATACTCCTGCACTTAAAATATTATCACCCCCTATAACAATCCTAGACCGCTTCAATCCTCTCACAAACTACTAATTCAGACTAGCAAAATTAATAACACAGCCGGTGATTCTCTCTTTGCAAACTCTGTAAGTAGATCCTGGAACTCTCTTCCAGCTGATATTACCTTACTTTCCACCTTAGGTCAATTTAACACTAGACTCAAACAGCATTTGTCACTTAACTGGCTATGTCAATGTATCAAGCCTGGCTAACTCTCTCTAGAATGCGTAAAAATCTGTTAACCAGTTTACTGTGTAATTTAATTTAATCCTGACTTGCGCTCAGGATTAACTGTAACCTGTGGAACTTGTTTAACTTGCTTATTTATGTAATCTCTGTAAATAGTCTGTAATATGTAATGCTGGTATTATGTAATGCTGTATCTGCTTTCCCTTGGAGCTTTTCTCCCCGGGCCTCCGCTGAAAATGGACATGCATCCAGTCGGACTATCCCGGTCAACAAATGTAAAATAATAAATAATAAAATAAATCAGTTAATTTCATACTTTCAGTGCTAAGCCATATTTTGATAGATTAAGGCTAGTCCATTTTTTTCTGCTTGTGCTATGTTTTTCTTGCATTTTTTCTCTAGTTAGTTGTTGACTGACAGTGTGCACTTGCACTTCATTTATTTTACATTATTAACTTTGACATGTGCCTTATTATGGACAATTTCAATCACTATGCACTAAATGATTTATTTATATAAAAATTTCCTTTTAAATACATTTAATATTATGTACACTACCAAAATAAGAAGGTACGCCCATTCACACATGTCTCCACACAGAAGACGCTCTAGCTGAGAATCGAACAAGACATCGTCTTACTGTGAGGTGACAACGCTACCGCAGCACCACCACCACCGCGGTTAACAAACAATCTAATAATTCTTTACATTCTTCTTAATGTAAAGCTCACAACTTTACAAACACACCTTGAACGTTTCTATATCCTAGGTCATGAGAGTGTTGTAATTGCCATAATTACTGAGGTTTGGAATTCAGAAAAATCTTTTTCTTTTCCTGGATACAACAAAACTGAGTGCCTGAGACAGACAAAGAATGGAGGAGAAGTGCTAGTACAGTAAATTGTCAGTTAATCAGCACCCATGGGGATTGATAGTTTCTAGTTCCTTGAGAGTTACTATTAAAAATAGGCCTGACTAATAATGTACCCTATACTATTTGTTTGGTTTGACTTGTTCTCAGGTTGGGGAGAGAGGGAATTTATTCCTATCTTCGTTTTTAAAACTCTAAAACTCTAAAAATGTAAGGTATGTTTCTGTGGTGGGAAAACAGAAACTGCAATGCATGAAAATTGTACAGTATTTCTTCGATATTTTTTGCTGGTTGCTTGAGTTCCTGTTAACTGAGAGTTCCCTGTACTGCTAATCATACCTCTCAACTGTACAGATTTTCACAGAATGTCCAGATTTTTGCCTCATATTTTTGGTACTTTTTTCATAAAAGTGTGTTTTTCTGGCAAACTAGTGGCAAATCATTAAGGATTGAAGTTAGAAGTTAATGACAGACATTTGAGTTTCAGACTTCATGTCTTTCAGAAAATTCACGCTAATGCAAAACCTGTTAGTCTATCAACTTTCCAACTTTGTAAGAGAAATATTTAACAATTGCCCCTATTTTTGGTCCTTTCTCCCACTTTTATTTATGGTTTTGCCCAGATTTCTTGCACTAAGAAGTTGAGAGGTATGACTACTATCTGATAAAATAGCATATAAAGTTACCATTAATGGGCCTACTGCAAGTGCTTGTGTACCATTATCTTGTGATACACTTTCCTGCTGCCAGTTCATTGTGGCCTAACTCCCACTAACTTGATCTCTGTGAAGTAACAATAGGCTAAGTATCTCTCTCCCAGAGCTCCCCAATAACCCTAAAAGTTCCCACCTCGTCCCTAAGCCTAAACTCTGGATCACTTCTTAAATCTAAAACCCCCTCCCCGGTCTAACTGTAACCTTCTGATTGTGCCCTAAACCTAAAATCCCCTTCCCTTGCTCCTCCCTAACATTAATCTTTCAATACCTTCTGTTCACTCCCCAAACCCGAAATCTCCTTTTCCTTCCTAACCATAATGTTTTGATTGCTCCCCAAACCTAAAATCCCCTCCCCTCCCTAACCATACTCTTCCACTTGCTCCCTAAACCTAAAGTCCCTTTACTCTCACTATCCCTAATCTTCCAATTTCTCCCTAAACCTAATACCCCCTCCCCTTCCTAACCTTCTGATACTTTTGTATTGCTCCCTAAACCTAAAATTCCCCTCTTCTCCCTAAACCTAAACTCCTGATCACTCCCTAAACCTAAAATCTCCCACCCTTTCCTAAGCCTAACCCCCCCCCCTCCTTGTTTCCCTTCCAGAAATACCTGGTCTGGGAGCAATTCTGCAGTTTTTTCTGTAGGATGCGAGCTTTTAGCATGTGTCACCTGCTTGGCTGAATGTATATTCAAATTCAAATGTGAGCAGCTGAGTGCACAGGCTGCAGCATAGTCAAGTCCCTGGCTACGAGGAACTTGTTTTCAAGTACTTTGGGGCTCAACTATTTCCCATCAATTCATATTTGCAGTCTGTAGTGATTGATATCCAGGGACAGATAGCCTTGGAAACAACCAGCCTTATCTGTTCATACAGGCAGTCATCCATGGAAACACTAAGCACCAGTGTTTCACTGATTTTCTGCATCCTTTCGTACAACAAAAGGACCCGATTCTAATTTGGGACTTTAATTATCCAGGGATGAGTCAGACCTCCTGTATCTGAAACTTAAGAAGCTAACAAGATTTCCTTGATTTTTGCCATAATTTGACTCAATTAAATCATGTACATACATGGGAAGATAATATTCTTGATTTAGTTCTAAATAACTGTGAACACAACATTTCCAAGGTACAACTTAACCTCCCTATGGGCAATTCAGACTACAATGGCTTGTCATTCAAAATTTCTTTTGTTAAAGATTACTGTCTCATGTTATTAAGAGGTATGATTTCCATAGCATAGATTTCAGTGGTTTACATGACTGCATTAATAGCATCCCCTGGTTCACTCATTTATTGAGGCAGAAGAATGGTGGTTACTAAATGCTAGAGGGTATTCTACAACACTTATTGAGGAGACTTCTCATTCTTGCCATAACCAAAAACACAGCAAGGTACCATTTTTAAGAGACACCAATCTAAGTAAATTATATAAGAAAAATAAATGGATTCACGAAAAAATACAAAAACAAACCATCACCTACAAATAAGAATAACATCAATCAATTAAATGAGAAATTTTCACACATTTGAAGTTAAAATATCCTCCTGCATCTTGACCAAGAAACAATTTTTACATGTTAATTATATTTCAGAGAAACTAAATTTAGTTATATCTACATACCAATCCTAAAGAGAAGGCTGATGAATTTAACCTCTACTATTCAGACACTGTTCCTGTTGACTGTGACAGCCCACACATTCAACCCAGATTGCTACCTACTCATAACATTCAGTGTCCTCTTATCTCCAATGTCATATGCCTAAACTCTTACATAAAATAAGAGCCAAAACATCTATGGGGCCAGATCACATTTCTGCGACTTTGATTAATAGTATAAAGGAGATACTAAAACCTATTCTCCAACAAATATTTAATATAATGTTAAAAGAATGTGTTCATAGGTTCATAGGTGTGTACTAGGTACTAGGCTAATGACCCTGGAGCCTTTACAAGCCTAGCCCATAGAAGTGCCCTGGCATCGTGCCGCCCGATGTTAGTTCTCACTGTCTCTATCAAGTAGAGCCACTGGAGTGATCCCTGGGGCGAACGTTCTGTTACCCATCCACTCATCAAGATTTCTCTTGAAGAGGGCCAGTGAGCTGCTCTGCTTGACATGCATGGGAAGTCTATTCCAGAGCATGGGCAGTCTCTGGGTGAGGAACCTGTCCCTTCAACATGTTCTGTTGATTGTGGTAATGAGGCTGAGGTCTCTGGAGTGTGTGGTGTGGACGGATTGGGATTTCTTTAGATGTAGCATTTCTAACAGAGCTGGGTCAGACATGGCTTTGTAAGTCAAGCAGAGATCGCCTCTAAGTAGGTGATATGAGACAGAGAATAGCTGGAATCTTTTGAGTCTGTCCGTGTAGCAGATGTGTTAAATGCCTAGAATCCTCTTTGTGAAGTACTTCTGTGGCCTCTCCAGGTGTTGCAGGTGTCTATTGAGGTACATGCCAAATGGGGCATTATACTCAATGATTGGTCTAATGAGGGAACAGTAGGGAGAGAGACGATGACCTCTTCCTTCCTGGATGCAAACCCTTTGGTAATGAGATGTGGTACATAGAAAGACTTTCTGACCACAGTGCCAATGTGGTGGTTGAAGGAGATGTTACTGTCAACTTGAGTCCTCAGATCTCTTATAACACCTTCAGTGTTCAGTGGGCTCCCATCAATGTGGTAATTAGTGGGAAATGAGTTTTTACCAAAGGGGATGATGACACATACATTTTTGGCATTAAGCTTAAGGCCATGGTTTTGACACCAGTCAGTGGTCTCAGTGAGGCCTTTTTGTATGATATCTGCATCACTTGGGGAGTTAATAATGGCTCCCAGCTTGCACTCGTCTGCAAACTTAATCAGCCAGAGTCCCTTTGTGTTGGCCTGGACTTCTGAGAAGTAGATGCCAAACAGGAGAGGACCCAGGACATATCCCTGGGGGACTCTACCTGTGACTGGTCAACAATCTGACTCGGAGTCTACTACTTTCACACTTTGTGGTCTATCTGTGAGCCAATTTGTAACCCACCTAGTGATATAGGGATTGATGCCTAGTTTGGTGAGTTGATTAATAATTCCAGAGTGAGGAATGGTATCAAAGGCCTTGACCAGATTGAGGTAGGCTGTATGCACTGCTTTATTTTCATCTACAGCCCTGGTGACTGGCTCAAAGAAGTCAACCAGGTTAAGCAGGTATGATCTCCCTTTCACAAAGCCAAACTGTGCGGGGTCTAGAGTTTGGAGATTTCCTATATCTTTGTTAATTAGGTCCATGATGATGCGCTTCATAGCTTTACATATCAGACTCATCAGGCTAATGGGGCAATAATTCTCAGGGTCTGTAGTCGCTCCCCCTTTATGGAGAGTGATGACTGCAGCAGTGCGCCATTTGGTAGGGACAAAGCCTGAGGTGAGGCTGTGACTGCTGCAGTAATGCTGGGTGCCTGGCATTCTTCCGGTATTGTGATTGGTCCTTTGGGGGGGGGTAAAGTTGGCAATGAATCTGTTGGTCAGTATGTTGGCGATATCTGTTGGCTCAGTATAGGAGGTGCCATTGTGCAGTAACTCAGAACAAATCTGGGTATTGCCATGGAGGTTCTTGATATAACTATAGAAGGCTTTGTGATTATTTTTAGTGTCTGCCGCAATTCTGTCTTCATATCTGGCTTTAGAGGATTTGATGAGGGATCTCAACTTTTTGCTGAGGCTAATAAGGGAGTTTTTCCAGTCTTGGGACTTCAACTTTTTTTGGAGCAGTTTCTTCCTTCTATTGAAGAGTTTATTAATGGCAGGGGACCACCATATTGGCTTCCTTTTTTTGGAGGAGAGCATCTTGGTTCTGTTGGGTATGATTAGTTCCATGCATTTATGTACATGTTTGTACAGTGCATTGCTGTATGATTTGGCATTCCTGCAGCTATTTTCCATTGGTATGGGTGCTGTGAAGTTATCCACCTCTGTTTTTAGGAGCCCAAAGTCCACTTTGGAGAAGTTTTTCAAGGTGGTTACCTTTGCAGGAGGTGTGGGTGAGATGTGAAGTTCCATGGTGATTAGTTTAGGGTCAGGTCTGACCAAGGATGGATTGACTACTGGTGTAGGGCAACAGTCGCACATGTTAGTAATAACCAGGTCAAGGATGCTGCTTCCTCTAGTGGGGGTCAGAATGAGCTGGTCCAGGTCATTGGAACTGATGAATTCCAGGAAGCGTTGGGCCAGTGTATTGGTGCTTGAGTCGTTTTTCCCAGTTGATGGAGGGGTAGTTGAAATCTCCTAGTATGAGAGTGCTGGGTTGGACCTTGATAAATTCCAGGGTGATTAGGAACATAGAGTGAGAGTCTAGGGACATGGTTGGGGACCTATAGCAGGCTATGATATGGATCGCCATCTTATCCAATGTTAGTTTTACCTTAAGTATCTCAGATGCGTTATGCTGGGCTACTAGTCTGGAGATGTGCATATCCTTTATGAATATGGAGACACCACCACCTTTGGAGCTATGGTTCATGTTTCAGGGTCGAAAGGTGTGGAATGTGTTATAGCCTGGTAGTGCAGGGGTACTTTCTGCTGTTTTAAATCAGGTCTCCATTACTGCACAAATGTCGATATTCTCCATTTTGAGGAGTGTTTCGAGCGAGTGCATCTTGAGATTTAGACTTCTAGCACTGAGCAGCATGACCCTCAGATTGCATTTATTTATAACTGTTATGGTGGTAATTTGGTCTTTGGAACACTGCCAAAAAATGCACTATAGGGGTGGCAAGAGCCTTAGCCAGTAGCAGGAAGGTGTTGTTCCACCTTAATGGAAACAATCTCTTATCTCACCAGTATTAAAAAAAAAGGTGATAAACCGAGAAATTCAAATTACAGACCTATCAGCCTCACTTCAAATTTATGTAAATGTTAGGAAAAATACATAGTAAAACTAATGTTAAACTCTTTGTAATATAATGGTTTGAATTATTTATATCAACATGGGTTTAGTCAGGTCAGATCGAATTTAACAAACTTAATCAAATTTTATAAGCAAGTCACCTTGGCTACTGAACAAGGCTCATCCGTGGGAATTATTTTTATAGATGTGAACATTTTCAACTCACTTTCTCACAAGTCTATTGATGACATACTAAGACCATATCATTTTAACCCCTTATCTAATCAACTGGGAAACAACTGGCTTACTGGCAGAATACAGTGTGCCTCAGTAATGGGCTTCTGTTCTGATATCTTACAAATAACGTCAGGAGTTCCTCAACATGGCGTACAAATAGAGACTGCTGAATTTCCAAATACACGGGCAACTGCAAAATATTTTTTAAAGTAACAATGGAGAAGGGCTCTTACCAATTATCAAGTTTCTAGGAAAGTTTTGTAACTGGGCACGAAGGCTGGGCTTAAGATGTAAGTCTAACAAATGTCAAATAATATATTTTGTTCTACCTAGTGCCAAACACAATATATTACTTGATGGGGCTACCCTATATGAAACATATATCTATAAAGACCCGGTTATTTTAATTACTGCAAATGTATCCCTTACCTGTCATGCTAACTCTATTTAAACTAAGCTCTTAAAG
>NC_056728.1:1747729069-1747736569 GCF_019279795.1 Protopterus annectens | reverse complement strand
TGCATATAGCCACTTCAGTGATCTGTCCATCATCCAGGATTCCTAACCTCGGTGATGAATAGCTGGGGTGTGAGCCTTCTTGAGAGAAGCTGCAGAAAAACAGTGTTATTTTTGAATGTTTCTGAACAGAAACCTCATTTTCCTAGGGACTAAAAGATGCAATCAGCATTCTAATGAAAAGGTGTCACTGGACTGGGGTTCTCTCAAGCTACTATAGTGGTATCCTTTAGGATTTATGCTAATATAATTTTAGAAAGGCCTTAAGGCCACTTAAGCCAGACAAATATGGCTATGACCTAGTGATGGCCCATGTGGAAGTGAATGGCCTGAGTCACTTCATGATGAAGGACATGCAGAGAGACATGATGGAACTTATTATGCATTTATTAGAAGCAGGAAAGACATGGCCTTGAGACTATCTTACATTTACCAAGAATGATGCCTAGATAAAAAGATAGGATAGTTGGCTTTAACAATTGGCTAAGTAGCTGGTGTCATTCTAAGGGGGTGCAGTATGTGTCAGCATGAGATGATATTTTATTATTTATTTATTTGTCTTTTGTTAACTGAGTTAGTCCACTAGCCCATAGTGGCCCATTTTTAGAGGAGACCTGAGGAGAAAATCTCCACAAAAAGAAACAAGTAAAAAAAAGTGTACAATAAACAGCAATGTGAAATTTGTAACATAACAACATGCATCCATGCCAAAATCAGAGAATATCAGTAGAAAAGCAACAAGATGTCCATGCAATAATGGAAAATTAACAAAGCATAAAACTTCAGCAAAAACAATGGCTAAAAATTATACATTACAATTTTAAAAATAGGTCATCAGAGAAAAAAAATAAGTCATTAAAGCATAGAAAAAGAAAAAAAGAAGTAGATAGAGAGGAAAAGGAAGTATTAAATAGAAGGGTAGAAATAAAGGGGTGAAAAGTACAGATTAGAAGAGCCTAGAGAGTATAAAGAAGCAGTTATGAGAAGGGTGGTGTAGAGAGTAAAGTAGTAAATGAAAGACACAAATGAGGTTTAGATATGGTAATGCTCAGTGGCACAGCTAATGTATCACAGTGCTGGTGTTTGTGGAAATTATATTGGAGTAAGAGGAGAATTGTTATAGTTTAACACTTGGGTGAAAGAAGGTTAAGTAAGGTGATGACAGGTACAGGAGGGAGAGTTTGCAAGGTAGATCTTAAGTTCTCTTTTGAAATGAATGGAGGATTGGATAGAATGTATACCAACAGGGAGATAGTTCCAAGTTTGAGACACAGAACATTTATAAAGAAATCTACCTATTATATGGTATATATATATATATAATATATATATATATATATATATATATATATATAGTAGATAATACTTCCTGTTTTGTCAGAGATAACTTACATCTGTCATACCAGGGCTTCCACATACTAGCTAAAGCCTTTGGTGCTCTCATAGTGTCTTTTTTTTTTGCAGAGTCACCCAACCTATTAGACATTCCTTCATAGAAAACTCAAACTGAAATATGGATGACATCAAGGTGCCATTACTAAATTCTAGGAGTCTAACTAGAAAGATGTCAGAACTTGGAGCCCTTATGCAAATTGAATAAATTCATATTTTTGTAATTACTGAGACATGGTTTCAGTGCAATGATATAACTCCCTCTGTACCAGGGTTTTGTACCTGTTGTGCTTTTAGACTCTTGGGTAACTGTGGAGGAGTATCTATAGTTGTTAGAAACATCATTACTTTGTTCAAATTACTTGCAACATTACCTTGGAGGTCCTGAATAATCAAATCACACCTAAAAATTCCAACTATTACTTCATTGCTAGCTACAGATTCCCATCAATGCCACTCAAAGATCAAAGACATTATCTCAATGCCATTGAGGCATTAAACGTCAAACCAAATACCTTCTTACTATGGAACTTCAATTACCTAAGCATCAATCATTACATTTACAGTTCTAAAAATAGTTAATGATCAATGTTTCTTAGACTTCATTAATAACAATATTCTGGAACGAATTGTAAAACTACTCACTAGAGGCTCTAATATCCTTGACCTAGTCCTTACCAATATGACCTCCTCCTGCACACTCCACCTTGCATCTCCTCATCCCTGGTTAAATCTGATCAAAAATCAGCCATCTTTAGGTTAATATGTTCATAGGTAGTACTAGGCTAATTGTCTTTGGGGGTCATTATAAGCCTAGCCAATCTCCCCTGCATGAGAATCAGACTCTGTATATTGTGTTTGTGAGGTGAACACCTTAACCATTATGCCAATCCCACAACACTTCTTTTCTGTGAAGCTTAGTGGTATCAACCCACCATCAAATGAGACCATCTTTAGGGACTTCTCCCAGGCAAACCTATTTTAGCTTGTAGAAGAACTATGTAAAATTGCAAATATTTCTTGCAAATTGACCCAGCTGAAAGGTGGCCACATTCACCTCTGACTTATGCCAGTACCTGAACAGTTGCATAGAAAAGTAAGTACATACCCGCCAGAAATGTAATGGTTAATTCAGGAATAAACTTCTCTAATGGAACTCCTCTATTAACAAACCGTACAACAAAAGAAAAATAGTAATGAAAAGTTTCAAGAAATCCCCATCTCCTTGCTTCAAGAATACACTGAAACATGCCATCAATTAACTTAAAAACACTGTTATGAAATGTACAGCAAAATATGAAGTTAAGGTTTCTACAAATCCCAAAGGAAGCTTCAAATCTTTTTTCAATTATGTCAGAAAATTAAGTCAGGAAATAATGTACAAAAATTCACTGAGCTCATCCATAATAATATCACCTATGCTGACCCCAAGGATATAGCTAATATATTAGCAGACAGATTTAGTGACAACTTTACCCCTCCGACCCACATTACTGCCCTCACTATCACTGAGAATCTAGTTTCCCCTGGAATCACTTTGGAGCAAGTCTTAGAAACCTTATCAAAGGCTAAAAATAACACTTTGATGGGACTGGTCAATATGCCAGGCTGCATTCTCATCAGTGTTAAGTATGCACTATCTGAGCTTCTACTTAAATAGTTCAGCCTCAGCCTATTTGCAGGATTTGTTCTCGAAGTCTTGAGAACAAATGTTGTGAGTCCCCTACACAAAGCAGGCCCTTCTACAGATCCAGGTAATAATAGACCAATCAGTCTCCAGTCTTAAAAGCAAAGCCATGAGATGTATCATAGCAGAACTCATTTATGCAGACATAGGAAACCTAACTGATACAGATCCCAGTCAGTTTGGCTTTATGAGGGGCAGGTCCTGTGTTCTAAACATAGCTAGCATCTTCAAAATGGTTACAAGGGCTGTGGAAAGAGGTCATTCTGTGCACACTGCTTATCTTGACCTGGTCAAGGATTTTGACACTATAACTCATGCTGGTATTATTGAAAAAATAGACAAGGTTAATTTAAATTCTTACATTGTTTGCAGGATTACAAATTGGCTATCTTACAGATCCCAGGTTGTGAAAGTTGCTGGTTCCCTCGCTGAATGTAAAAGTGCAACTAGCTGGGTGCCAAAGGCATCAGTTCTGCCCCTTTCCTGTTTGGCTTTTATGTTGTAGACATCCAAACCAATATCAGAGAAGTGTTGTGGTTGACCATGTTTGCTGATTACTACAAAATGGGCACTGTTATCCATTCCTCCACTAATACGAAACAGCTCTAACAAGCACTGGAATATGTACATACATGGTATATTAGAACGGTCCCAAACTAAATGAGAAAAAGTGCAGCACAGTAGAATTTGGCAGGAAAGCTGCTCCCATCTCATATGCTATAAATGGTTCTCAATGCCCACTTTGGTATGTACAAATCCAAACTTATAATTCAATTGGAAAGGCCCCAACAATTTCTAATAAAGAAACTTAAAGGTCTTGAACCCTTCAACTACCCCTGTAATTTAGAATTGCTCTCTTTATACTCAGTAGCTTACAGGCTGCTGCCTAGTGACCTGCATAAAACCCAGTCCTATTTGATCTCCTATTTATTTGCAAAATGAGTGGCTTTACAAACACCTACACAAAGGACCTAAATTTACACCAACAAATAAACAAGACTTGCTGGAGGGATGGGTTCCTAAGTCAATGTATTTAAAACCTATGGAATAAGTTGCCACTACAGGTCAAACAAAGTACTACGTCAGCTACTTGGAGTTCCATTCCTACGTCAGGCTACTGTTAGAGTGCATGAAATTAGTATTGCTTCAGTCTTTGATGTTAGCCAAGAGTGCTCATCTCAGCACATGCAGTACTGTGACTACCCTTAATGCTAGTCTTGATGCCTTGGATAAATGCAAATTCACACCAGGGCTACCATGTACAGTTCTGCTTGATTTGGGAGATGAGAACTATTAGCTGCTTGAAAGGGCCTGCTTAAAGATGCATATGGCGATGCATATTTTGGTCCCCGTGATCCCCTGCCTAGTATGCTCTTATGTTCATATTTTGCTTTCTTAATTCTGATATGAAAATAAGCAGACAGATATTCCAAGTAGCATATCAGTTTTCTCAGGAAATTATTGAAGCAATGCTCCAGCTGCAGGTTACCAGATGTCTGCTGACCAGATCACTGTTGTGTTTGCCTTCTCTACTTGGCCAACAGATTTTCTTTTTCCCCTGACTCTTCTGCATGTATTTGATAGCACATTGTGAAGCCTTGAAGACAACCCCAGAAGCCGAAACACCCTGTCCTTTCAACATTTTCTCTTCCATCTGTGAGCCCACTTTAGGGCAGAACAACAGTGACCCGTAGAAAGACAATTCTAAAAACACCTTAATTTCCTTAGTAAATGGGATGAAGTGCAGTCAGCCATGGTAACAGGTGATATATTACTCCCATCTGCCCTGTATGTCATACTGGCAGGGGCAAAAGAAACTGTAAGCATATGAGAGCAGCCTGTGGATGTTGTAGCCACCAGGGATTTAATGTGTGCAAGTGTATCCCCTAGTGTGGAAATGACATTTCAAAGGTGTCATCCAGTGCTGCCCTATAAAACTGAACCATGTTTATTAGGTAATTCACAGAGATGGACTCAAGAACCTGCACTTGAAAAAAAGTCTATTAATTAGAACTCAAATCATATTTAATAAAATTTCTGTTCAGCATGCCTGGTTTGTCCTTTATAACCCTGACATTGTTGCTATACCTGACTCATAGCAATGACATCTCATGGGAACCGTAGAATTATCTTGTCAGGCTAGTGTGTCTACAAACAAAAATAGGGTTCCATAAATGGCAGGTGAAGCTATGATTGCGCATAAAGACTTGCTCTGTAACATATCCTGTCATGTTTGGCCATTAAGGCCAAGTGCATCAGTCAGTACATGACCACGGTATTTGTAAATGATTTGTATACTGTGGTATTACTACCAGGGCTTTCACTCCTGCTTATGATCCTTCCCATTCTGATGGCTCAAGTGAGCTTTTAAAATATTGTTATCTTTACTATACCCCATCCCGCATCAGCTACTCAAGTACAAAGCTAACTATTCAAGACCATGTTGTCAAGGTCGCAGTTAGGGCTTCCTTCCTTTGCGGGCTTCTTTTACAGCTAGATTTGTGATGGCTTGAAGAATGCTTTGCATAGCTTCCTTGATAAACAAGTGCACATCTCCTCCAAAATATGAACAAGAAACAGTAAGAAATGTCAGTGGTAACAGTATCAGTACTGCAATATAAGTAGCATTCGTATGGACATCAAGTAGCTTGTACAGTCATCTTACTGGTAATATCCAATGTGAATGTGAGTGTGTGTGTGTGTGTGTGTGTGTGTGTGTGTGTGTGTGTGTGTGTGTGTGTGTGTGTGTGTGTGTGTGTGTATGTGTGTGTGTGTGTGTGTGTGTGTCTGTACACACATATATATATATATATATATATATATATATATATATATATATCTATATGGTTCTACCTGACTTCGTCGACAGCGCAGAAGACCGACAGAAACGAAGAAGACCGACGCGAATCGCGAGTGGCAGAACATCGACAATGCAGAAGACCGACCCGACGGATGACAACACCAACGCCGAGGATGCCGACATGGGGAAAGGCTGTGTGAGTATGCGGTAGTGACGGACGTTAGGGTGCGAGGCAGGTAAGTGTGGAGATTGACGGTCTGTGGGGATAGGGGTGGGTTAAGTGAGTTAGGGTTAGGGAGCGATAGGGGTGGGTTAAGTGAGTTAGGGTTAGGGAGGCGATAGGGGTGGGTTAAGTGAGTTAGGGTTAGGAGCGATAGGGGTGGGTTAAGTGAGTTAGGGTTAGGGAGCGATAGGGCGGGTTAAGTGAGTTAGGGTTAGGAGCGGGTAGGTAAGTGTGCGATAGTGACGGACCTTAGGGTTAGGGTAAGGTTTAGTGTGGGCTTGTAAGGATTTTGGTGTGCTTGTGTTGTGTGTGTGGTTTGTGGAATGGGGATGTGTTTTGTTTTTAATAATTGTTATTGTGGTGTGTGCAGTGTATGGGGTTTCGTGTTTGTGTACCGTCGGTTATTTCGTTGTCGGTTATGTGTGGTTTCGTGTTTATGGACTGTCGAATATGTGGTGTCGGTGATGTGGTTGTCGGTGTTGTGTGGTTTCGGCTATGTCAGGTAGAACCATCTATATATATGTCTACTGCTTTTAGTTGAATTTCATTAGGTCGAAAATTATTTCAGGCAGCCCACTTCACTGCAACCTTATTTGACTGAAAGCACATTTGGTCGAATTACATTTGGTCGAAAATGGTATTAAGCCCCTGCCCCACTGCAGTGCGACCCTGGAGTAAGAATATAAAGTTAGGGGGGTGTGGGGGGCACAGCCCCCCACAGTTTGCAAAACATTTTTGCTTATGTTATATGTTTTAATGTATTTTTAATGGATAAACATGTATATAATAGTGTTTAAACTGCAATTATGTGGGGGGGGGCTACACCCCCCACACACCCCCTAACTTTATATTCTCACTCCAGGGTCGCATGAGCACATGGGAATTTAAAAAAATTAAATACCTTGAAGAACTTTAATCTAGTACACATTTATAAAAGATTTATTGATGATGGGGTTTTTTTTGCGTGGCAGGGTGACCAATCTTTAGACCTTTTTATTTCTGATTTGAGAGGCAGTTTAGGTTTTTTTTAACTTGATTTTGTCTGGAATAGGGTCTTCTATTTCCTTTTTAGATACACAGATATACTTACTACCTCCTAATACAGTATGTTCCACTATATCTAGAAAAGAGACCTATAAAAATAATCTGCTTGATTTTACTAGCTCCCATCCATTTTTTCATGAAAAGGAACCTTGTTAGAAGTCAATTTATTCTCATCTCTAGAATTATCAGTCAAGATTATGACTTTCAAAAGAATGCTGTTTTGTTAAAACACGTTTCTTCGAAGAAATTACCCTCCATCTCTTATTAACAATATATGTAATGAGATCTCTAATGACAGACACACTAAATATTTACTTATTTTACAACATGGTTTTACACCTAATACTTCAAAACCAA